>NC_135817.1:16189667-16378505 GCF_964213995.1 Mustelus asterias | reverse complement strand
GGAACGGGGGGGGGGAGGGGGAACGGGGGGGGAGGGGGAACGGGGGGGGAGGGGAACGGGGGGGGAGGGGGAACGGGGGGGAGGGGGAACGGGGGGGAGGGGGAACGGGGGGGGAGGGGGAACGGGGGGGGAGGGGGAACGGGGGGGGAGGGGGAACGGGGGGGGAGGGGGAACGGGGGGGGAGGGGGAAGGGGGGGGGGGAACGGGGGGGGAGGGGGAACGGGGGGGAGGGGGAACGGGGGGGGAGGGGGAACGGGGGGGGAGGGGGAACGGGGGGGGAGGGGGAACGGGGGGGAGGGGGAACGGGGGGGGAGGGGGAACGGGGGGGGAGGGGGAACGGGGGGGAGGGGGAACGGGGGGGGAGGGGGAACGGGGGGGGAGGGGGAACGGGGGGGAGGGGGAACGGGGGGGAGGGGGAACGGGGGGGGAGGGGGAACGGGGGGGAGGGGGAACGGGGGGGGAGGGGGAACGGGGGGAGGGGGAACGGGGGGGGAGGGGGAACGGGGGGGGAGGGGGAACGGGGGGGGAGGGGGAACGGGGGGGAGGGGGAACGGGGGGGGAGGGGGAACGGGGGGGAGGGGGAACGGGGGGGAGGGGGAACGGGGGGGGAGGGGGAACGGGGGGGGAGGGGGAACGGGGGGGAGGGGGAACAGGGGGGGGGAGGGGGAACAGGGGGGGGGAGGGGGAACAGGGGGGGGAGGGGGAACAGGGGGGGGAGGGGGAACAGGGGGGGGAGGGGGAACAGGGGGGGGGAGGGGGAACAGGGGGGGGGAGGGGGAACAGGGGGGGGGAGGGGGAACAGGGGGGGGGAGGGGGAACAGGGGGGGGGAGGGGGAACAGGGGGGGGAGGGGGAACAGGGGGGGGAGGGGGAACAGGGGGGGAGGGGGAACGGGGGGGAGGGGGAACGGGGGGGGAGGGGGAAGGGGAACGGGGGGGGGGGGAGAGAGGGGGAACGTGGGGAGAGAGGGGAAACGGGGGGGGAGGGGAAACGGGGGGGGAGGGGAAACGGGGGGGGAGGGGAAACGGGGGGGGAGGGGGAACGGGGGGGGGGGAGGGGGAACGGGGGGGGGGGGGGAGGGGGAACGGGGGGGGGGGGAGGGGAACGGGGGGGGGGGAGGGGGAACGGGGGGGGGGGGGGAGGGGAACGGGGGGGGGGGAGGGGGAACGGGGGGGGGGGGGAGGGGGAACGGGGGGGGGGAGGGGGAACGGGGGGGGGAGGGGGAACGGGGGGGGGGGGAGGGGGAACGGGGGGGGGAGGGGGAACGGGGGGGGGAGGGGGAACGGGGGGGGGAGGGGGAACGGGGGGGGGGAACGGGGGGGGGGGGAGGGGGAACGGGGGGGGGGGAACGGGGGGGGGGGGGGAACGGGGGGGGGAGGGGGAACGGGGGGGAGGGGGAACGGGGGGGGAGGGGGAACGGGGGGGGGAGGGGGAACGGGGGGGGGAGGGGGAACGGGGGGGGAGGGGGAACGGGGGGGGGAGGGGGAACGGGGGGGGAGGGGGAACGGGGGGGGGGGAGGGGGAACGGGGGGGGGGGAGGGGGAACGGGGGGGGGGAGGGGGAACGGGGGGGGGAGGGGGAACGGGGGGGGGGAGGGGGAACGGGGGGGGGAGGGGGAACGGGGGGGGGAGGGGGAACGGGGGGGGGAGGGGGAACGGGGGGGGGAGGGGGAACGGGGGGGGAGGGGGAACGGGGGGGGGGGGAGGGGGAACGGGGGGGGGGGAGGGGGAACGGGGGGGGGGGAGGGGGAACGGGGGGGGGGGAGGGGGAACGGGGGGGGGGAGGGGGAACGGGGGGGGGGAGGGGGAACGGGGGGGGGGGAGGGGGAACGGGGGGGGGGAGGGGGAACGGGGGGGGGAGGGGGAACGGGGGGGGGGGAGGGGGAACGGGGGGGGGAGGGGGAACGGGGGGGAGGGGGAACGGGGGGGGAGGGGGAACGGGGGGGGGAGGGGAACGGGGGGGGGAGGGGGAACGGGGGGGGGAGGGGGAACGGGGGGGGGAGGGGGAACGGGGGGGGGGAGGGGGAACGGGGGGGGGGAGGGGGAACGGGGGGGGGGGAGGGGGAACGGGGGGGGGGGGGAGGGGGAACGGGGGGGGGGAGGGGGAACGGGGGGGGGAGGGGGAACGGGGGGGGGGGAGGGGCAACGGGGGGGGAGGGGGAACGGGGGGGGGGAGGGGGAAGGGGGGGGAGGGGGAACGGGGGGGGGGAGGGGGAACGGGGGGGGGGAGGGGGAACGGGGGGGGGGAGAGGGGGAACGGGGGGGGGGGGGAACGGGGGGGGGGAGGGGGAACGGGGGGGGAAGGGGGAACGGGGGGGGAAGGGGGAACGGGGGGGGGGGGAGGGGGGAACGGGGGGGGGGGAGGGGGAACGGGGGGGGGGGGGAGGGGGAACGGGGGGGGGGGGAGGGGGAACGGGGGGGGGGAGGGGGAACGGGGGGGGGGAGGGGGAACGGGGGGGGGGAGGGGGAACGGGGGGGGGGAGGGGGAACGGGGGGGGGGGGGAGGGGGGAACGGGGGGGGAGGGGGAACGGGGGGGGGAGGGGGAACGGGGGGGGGGAGGGGGAACGGGGGGGGGGACGGAGAACGGGGGGGTGGAGGGAGAACGGGGGGGGGAGGGAGAACGGGGGGGGGGAGGGAGAACGGGGGGGGGGAGGGAGAACGGGGGGGGGGGGAGGGAGAACGGGGGGGGGGGGGGAGGGAGAACGGGGGGGGGGGGGGAGGGAGAACGGGGGGGGGAGGGAGAACGGGGGGGGGGAGGGAGAACGGGGGGGGGGGAGGGAGAACGGGGGGGGGGGGAGGGAGAACGGGGGGGGGGGGAGGGAGAACGGGGGGGGGGGGGGGGAGGGAGAACGGCGGGGGGGGGAGGGAGAACGGGGGGGGGGGGAAGGAGAACGGGGGGGGGAGGGGGAACGGGGGGGGGGGGGGGGGAGGGGGAACGGGGGGGGGGGGGGAAGGAGAACGGGGGGGGGGGGGAGGGGGAACGGGGGGGTGGGGAGGGGGGCGATGGAGGGTGGATAATAGGAGGGAAGGGGTGAGGTTGTGTCGGTTGCCGCCACCGTGACTCTCACTCTGTCCCTTATCTCATACACACAGGTCCCGGATGCCGGGTCACTGCTTCCCCCCCCACCCGGTGCCGCAGCTCCGGCTGCTTCCCTGCAGCCGGCCTCCCATACCGGCGGGCCTGTGTCCCTCGGGCCCTGCTCACCGTACTCTCCGGATCACAGTTCCTCAACAGCGGCTTCTCTCCGCGCTCCTGACTCCTCATTAGACCCACCTCCAGCAGCGGCTCCGTTCACCTCATTGGAGCGCTCACAGACATAGCTCGCGGAGCTCTGAAACCCCATTGGTTTAGCCGTCTGTCCATCAATGATCTGCTTGAGGCGGGCGCCCGCTCCTCCAGCTGATTGGACATTCGCCCTTTCCATCAGTCAGTCAGAGTTTCCGGCCCCCCCTGAAGCACTGATTGGTGGAGAAGCTGTCAATCACACATGGTATCCGGGGCGGGGTTAGTGTGAAGAAGATTCAACTGAATTTGAGTCAGAGGACATGATTATCAGAATGGCCAATAACTGACCACTCACTCTGTTACTGACCAATAACTGACCACTCTCACTCCCTGACCAATAACTGACCACTCACTCTATTACTGACCAATAACTGACCACTCTCACTCCCTGACCAATAACTGACCACTCACTCTATTACTGACCAATAACTGACCACTCTCACTCCCTGACCAATAACTGACCACTCACTCTATTACTGACCAATAACTGACCACTCTCACTCCCTGACCAATAACTGACCACTCACTCTATTACTGACCAATAACTGACCACTCACTCTATTACTGACCAATAACTGACCACTCACTCTATTACTGACCAATAACTGACCACTCTCACTCCCTGACCAATAACTGACCACTCACTCCATCCCTGACCAATAACTGATCATTTACTCCATCAGTGGGCTTCAATCTCTTCATGGCCACATCTCTGACATGACTTCTTCTGAATATGATTTTTCCAGGCAAGAAAGGAACGCAGCACAATTTACATAGAACATAGAACATTGCAGCGCAGTACAGACCCTTCGGCCCTCGATGTTGCGCCGACCTGTGAAACCAATCTAAAGCCCATCTAACCTCCACTATTCCAATATCATCCATATGTTTCTCCAATGACCCTTTAAATGCTCTTAATGTTGACGAGTCCACTCCTGTTGCAGGCAGAGCATTCCACACCCTTACTACTCTCGGAGTAAAGAACCTACCTCTGACATCTGCTCTATATCTATCACCCCTCAATTTAAAGTTATGTCCCCTCGTGCTTGCCATCACCATCCGAGGAAAAAGGCTCTCACTGTCCACCCTATCTAATCCTCTGATCATCTTGTATGCCGCTATTAAGTCACCTCTTAACCTTCTCTCTAACGAAAACAGCCTCAAGTCACTCAGCCTTTCCTCATAAGACCTTCCCACCATACCAGGCAACATCCTGGTAAATCTCCTCTGCACCCTTTCCAATGCTTCCACATCCTTCCTATAATGTGGCGACCAGAACTGTACGCAATACTCCAAGTGCGGCCGCTCCAGAGTTTTGTACAGCTGCAACATAACATCATGGCTCCGAAACTCAATCCCTCTACCAATAAAAGCTAACACACTGTACGCCTTCTTAACAACCCTATCAACCTGGGTGCCAACGTTCAGGAATCTATGCACATGGACACCCAGATCTCTCTGCTCATCCACACTACCAAGTATCTTACCAGTAGCCCAGTACTCTGCGTTCTTGTTACTCCTTCCAAAGTGAATCACCTCACACTTTTCCGCATTGCACTCCATTTGCCACCTCTCAGCCCAGCTCTGCAGCTTATCTATGTCCCTCTGTAACCTGCAACATCCTTCTGCACCGTCCACAACTCCACCGACTTTAGTGTCATCCACAAAATTACTAACCCATCCTTCTATGCCCTCATCCAGGTCATTTATAAAAATGACAAACAGCAGTGGCCCCAAAACAGATCCTTGCGGTACACCACTAGCAACTGAACTCCAGGATGAACATTTCCCATCAACCACCACCCTCTGTCTTCTTACAGCTAGAAGTTTAACAACACCAGGTTAACAACACCAAACTTCTTACTGTGTTTACCCCAGACCAACGCCGGCATCTCCACATCATTCTTACAGCTAGCCAATTTCTGATCCAAACCACAAAATCACCCTCAATCCCATGCCTCCGTATTTTCTGCAATAGCCTACCATGGGGAACCTTACCAAACGTTTTACTGAAATAAATTTAGGATCTTTCTGTCCTCCTTCAACAGGAAACTTGTCCAGGAGTTGCTTCTGGAGGTCGAAAAACTTGCTATATCTCCTGTAGATGATATTTGATGTGTCATCTTAACCCATAACTCTCCACTCACTCTATCACTGACCAATAACTGACCATTCACTCCATCCCAGCCAATAATTGACCACTCCATTCCCGACCAATAACTCACCACATACATCCATCCCTGACCAATAACTGGCCATTCACCCAATAACTGACCACTCACTCCATCACTGACCAATAACTGACCCCAGCCCTCTCCGTGGCAACAGTCTAAGATTAAGCCGAGCTGTTCAGAAATCTGCATTTTTGATTCCAAGATGTCTGTGGAGTTTGCATGTTCTTCCCATGTCTGCATGGGTTTCCTCCGGCTGCTCCAAACTCCAAAGGTGTGCTGGTTAGGTGAATTGTCCATGCTAAATGTACAGGGTTACGAGAATGGGGCGGGGGCGGGGTGGAGGGGGTAGGTGGACCTAGGTAATATGCTCCTTCGGAGAGTTGATGCCGACCCAATGGACATATGGCCTCCTGCTGCACTGTAGGGATTCTATGAGCTTCTGATCTCACATTCAGGCCATCACTAAGACAGTCTATCTATCTCCGTGGCATCACCTGATTCACTCATCACATACATCTGCTGCTGAAAGCCTCTTCCATACCTTTGTTACCTCAATGCTTGCCTATTCCAATGCACTCCGGGCAGCCCTCCCATTTCCTACCCTTCATAAATTTGAGATCATCCAAAAGTCCTTGTCTTAACTCGCAGCAAGCCCTTTTCACCCATCACCATCATGTATCACTAATTGTATATCCCTGATTTTAATCACTCTACCATTGGTGGCCATGCCTTCAGGTGCCAGGGCCCTAAACTCCGTCCATTCCCTCTCTCTCCAAACTTTGCAGTCTCTCTCTTCCCCTTTCAGACATTGCTTAAAGCCTCCCTCGTTGATCTAGCTTTTGATTCCATCTGTAATGCCTTAAGGAGAATCCTAAGGCATTCTATTCATACGTTAGGAACAAAAGAGTTGTCAGGGAGAAAATCGGACCTCTCAGGGACAAAGGAGGGGAATTATGCTTAGAACCCAAGGGAATAGGGGAGATCCTAAATGAATACTTTGCATTGGTATTCACGAAGGAGAGGGGCGTGTTAACCGGGAGTGTCTCGGAGGGAGGTGTTGACCCGTTAGAGAAAATCTCCATTACAAGAGAGGAAGTGTTAGGTTTTTTAGGGAACATTAAAACTGACAAAGCCCCAGGGCCTGATGGCATCTATCCTCGACTGCTCAGGGAGACGAGAGATGAAATTGCTGGGCCTCTGACGGAAATCTTTGTCGCTTCTTTGGACACGGGTGAGGTCCCTGAGGATTGGAGGATAGCGAATGTGGTCCCGTTGTTTAAGAAGGGTAGCAGGGATAACCCAGGAAATTATAGGCCGGTGAGCTTGACGTCCGTGGTAGGGAAGTTGTTGGAGAGGATTCTTAGAGACAGGATGTATGTGCATTTAGAACGGAACAATCTCATTAGTGACAGACAGCATGGTTTTGTAAGAGGGAGGTCGTGCCTTACAAATTTGGTGGAGTTTTTTGAGGAAGTGACAAAAACGGTTGATGAAGGAAGGGTGTCGTCTATATGGATTTCAGTAAGGCATTTGACAAAGTCCCACATGGCAGGTTGGTTAAGAAGGTTAAGGCTCATGGGATACAAGGAGAAGTGGCTAGATGGGTGGAGAACTGGCTTGGCCATAGGAGACAGAGGGTAGTGGTCGAAGGGTCTTTTTCCGGCTGGAGGTCTGTGACCAGTGGTGTTCCGCAGGGCTCTGTACTGGGACCTCTGCTATTTGTGATATATATAAATGATTTGGAAGAAGGTGTAACTGGTGTAATCAGCAAGTTTGCGGATGACACGAAGATGGCTGGACTTGCGGATAGCGAAGAGCATTGTCGGGCAATACAGCAGGATATAGATAGGCTGGAAAATTGGGCGGAGAGGTGGCAGATGGAGTTTAATCCGGATAAATGCGAAGTGATGCATTTTGGAAGAAATAATGTAGGGAGGAGTTATACAATAAATGGCAGAGTCATCAGGAGTACAGAAACACAGAGGGACCTAAGTGTGCAAGTCCACAAATCCTTGAAGGTGGCAACACAGGTGGAGAAGGTGGTGAAGAAGGTATATGGTATGCTTGCCTTTATAGGACGGGGTATAGAGTATAAAAGCTGGAGTCTGATGATGCAGCTGTATAGAACGCTGGTTAGGCCACATTTGGAGTACTGCGTCCAGTTCTGGTCGCCGCACTACCAGAAGGACGTGGAGGCATTGGAGAGAGTGCAGAGAAGGTTTACCTGGATGTTGCCTGGTATGGAGGGTCTTAGCTATGAGGAGAGATTGGGTAAACTGGGGTTGTTCTCCCTGGAAAGACGGAGAATGAGGGGAGATCTAATAGAGGTGTACAAGATTATGAAGGGGATAGATAGGGTGAACGGTGGGAAGCTTTTTCCCAGATCAGAAGTGACGTTCACGTGGGGTCACGGGCTCAAGGTGAGAGGGGCGAAGTATAACTCAGATATTAGAGGGATGTTTTTTACACAGAGGGTGGTGGGGGCCTGGAATGCGCTGCCAAGTAGGGTGGTGGAGGCAGGCACGCTGACATCGTTTAAGACTTACTTGGATCATCACATGAGCAGCCTGGGAATGGAGGGATACAAACGATTGGTCTAGTTGGACCAAGGAGCGGCACAGGCTTGGAGGCCCGAAGGGCCTGTTTCCTGTGCTGTACTGTTCTTTGTTCTTTGTTCTATCTCTCACTAATTTTTTATGTGGCTGCATGGTAAATTTCATTTGCCCTAGCCACATGCTCCCCACAGTCACAGGCCCCCAATTCCCCCAGCCACATGCTCCCCGCAACCACAGCCCTCAATTCCCCCAGCCACATGCTCCTCACAATCACAACTCCCCAATTACTGTGATTGTGGGCATGTGACTGGGAGAATTGTGGGGGGGGGGCGGCTGTTACTGTGGGGAATGTGTGTAAAGCCTTGGCACATATAGCTGTGTTAGATTGCTGTATGCAAACAAGTTCCTTGTTGAAACTCAGATACTGAGTTGGGGGAGGGGCTATGATTGTGGGGAACATGTGACTGAGAGAATTCGGGATGCTGTGATTATGGGGAGCATGTGGCTGGGGGAATTGGGGGGGGGGCTGTGATTATGGGGAGCATGTGGCTGGGGTAATTGGGGGGGGCTGTGATCATGGGGAACATGTGGCTGGGGGAATTGGGGGGGCTGTGATCATGGGGAACATGTGGCTGGGGGAATTGGGGGGGCTGTGATTGTGGGGTGCATGTGGCTGGGGGAATTGGGGGGGCTGTGATTGTGGGGAGCATGTGGCTGGGGCAATTGGGGGGGCTGTGATTGTGGGCATGTGACTGGGAGAATTGGGGGGGAGTTGTTATTGTGGGGAACGTGTGTAAAGCCTTGGCACATATAGCTGTGTTAGATTGCTGTATGCACACAAGTTCCTTGTTGAAACTCAGATACTGAGGTTCTTCGTGTTCCCAATCAGGAACATAAACCCTGAAGACAAGTGCCCCAGGCACCACAAATTGTGAACAATTAGAATTATTTACAGTACTGCAAAGAGACAAAATAACAATTAAAACATCATGTGATAGTGGATGGTGATTCTCACCCCTAAGCCCTGCAGTACCTACTGTGGTAACAGTGGTAAATGGCATTGCATAAAGTCTACTGCACAGAAACACACCATCCAGTTCATCAGGTCTCTGTCAGTGTTTATGCTTTATAAAGGCTTCCTCTCACCTCTGTTCAGCGAGCCACATCAACATATTCCATTCACTCCTCCCTCATGTACTGATTGAGCTTCACCCCAAATTCATCTATACCCTTTTAAAGTTCTTTCACAGGATGGGAACACCACGGTCAAGGCCAGCATTCCAATTCCCAAATGCCTTTGAGAAGGTGGTGGTGCACTGCGTGCTTGAACCACTGCAGTCCCTGAGGTGTGGGTGCAGTTATGGAGTTTGTTCCAGGATTTGATCCAGCGACAGTGAAGGAAAGGTGATATATTTCCAAATTAGGATGGTGTCTGGCTTGGAGGGGAACTTTCAGTTGGTGGTGTTCCCATGTATCTATTGCCCTTACCCTTCCAGATGGTAGATTTCGCTGGTTTGAAAGGTGCCGTCAAAGGAGCCTTGGTGATTTCCTGCAATGCACTTTGTTGATGATACACACTGCTGCCTTTGTGTATTGGTGACAGAGGGAGTGAATGTTAGTGGATAGGGTGCCAATCAAGCGGGCTGCCTTGTCGTGGATGCTGTTGAATTAAGTAACAGTTTAGTTTTGATGCATTAGCTAAATAGACAGAGAAATATCCAACCTGCAACAGTTGGAAGTGGCTCACTGATCCCAGAAGATGAATGGATGGTTGGCATAGAGTCTGTTATCTCAGCAATTTGTGATGGCAGCAGCTGTTCTTGAGCTGAAGTATTAGGAAACTCTTCCCTCCACCGTTCTTGGTCTTTTCTGGTCCTTCTTCCAGCTGAACAGGGTGGCTGCCTGACAAGGGTTGCCAGCTGACTAAGACTGCCCCCTTCCTTCCAGGACTGGCTAATATACTTTATTTCTAGGGGCCGGGTAGTTTCCCCCATGTCAATCACTTGTTTGAACCTTTCTAACCAATGAATACAGGACAGATACCCAACATGTCAGGATAGTCACCCTCCCCCTCTCCATCTTCCCTCCCCACCTCTCCATCAATTAGCTCGAGGTCACATTTTTAGTTTACCTCATGCTGAGGATCATTTACAACCCCTTACCAGAAAAAGGAAGTAAAGTTTCTGCGCTGAGGTGGCCGCATGCCATGCTTGCCAATTCCATAAGAGTACTAAATAAAAACATTTCTTAAAAGCCCCTATTTCTTACAGAACTTTTGTAATCATGTGGGATGTGAGAAATTCAATGCATATCCCTACGAGAGAAAGTTCATAGTGGAGAGTGATCATTGTTCATTGGAGCAAATCTGCGAGAAAAATCTATATTGAACCTCCAGCAAGACTATAGAGGTTACTCTTGAGGCTTCATAGTTAAGATTTCACTTAAAGATACAAGCTAGGAAGAGAAATGAACAAGAAATAGGAGCAGGTGGAGACCATACGATCCATCGAGCTTGCACTGCCATTCAATACAATCATGACTGATCATGAGCTTCAACTCCATTTTCCCACCTGCTCCCCATGTCTCTTAATTCCCTGAGAAGCCAAACGTCTGTCAATGCCAGCCTTAAATATATTCGATGACGGAGCATCCACAACCCTCTGGGTTACAGAATTTCAAAGATTCACAACCTGAGTGAAGAAATGTTTCCTCATCTTAGACCTCAGCCTCTTATTCTGAGACTGTGTTTTAGACTCCCCAGCCAGCAGAAATAACCTCTCATGCCCCTTCAAAACCTTGTATATTTCAGTGAGATCACTTCTTATTTTTCTAAACTCCAGAGAAAATAGATCCAATTTACTCAGCCTCTCATCAGAGGACAATCCCCTCATTCCAGGGACCAATTTAATAAACATTCACTGTACTGTATAAAATGCAAGTATATTCTTCTTTAAATGTGGAGACTATAACTGAATACAGTATTCTGATATGGTCTCATCAAAACCCGAGCAAGACTTCTTTAGTCCTGTACAAAGAACAAAGAACAGTACAGCACAGGAAACAGGCCCTTCAGCCCTCCAAGCCTGTGCCGCTCATTGGTCCAACTAGACCATTCGTTTGTATCCCTCCATTCCCAGGCTGCTCATGTGACTATCCAGGTAAGTCTTAAACAATGCCAGCGTGTCTGCCTCCACCACCCTACTTGGCAGCGCATTTCAGGCCCCTACCACTCTCTGTGTAAAAAACGTCCCTCTGACATCTGAGTTATACCTCGCCCCTCTCACCTTGAGCCCATGACCCCTCGTGATCGTCACCTGCGACCTGGGAAAAGCCTTCCCACTGTTCACCCTATCTCTCCCCTTCATAATTTTGTACACCTCTATTAGGTCTTCCCTCATTCACTCCAATCCCCTTGCAATAAAGACCATTGTTGATTGCGAACATGTATGCTAACTTTTCACATTCTTTGTACAAGCACACCCAAGTCTTTTTGAACATCAACACGTACAAGTTTCTCACCTTTTAAAAAATGACTTGGTTTAAATTCAAGATTTTTGTTTGTGACTGGCGTATGCCACTTTCATATTTAACCTGGAATTTAATGGTATTATGATCACTATTGCCCAATGGATATTTTACTACACATTAGTAAATAGAAAAGAACATAGAACATAGAACAGTACAGCACAGAACAGGCCCTTCGGCCCACGATGTTGTGCCGAGCTTTATCTGAAACCAAAATCAAGCTATCCCACTCCCTATCATCCTAGTGTGCTCCATGTGCCTATCCAATAACCGCTTAAATGTTCTTAAAGTGTCTGACTCCACTATCACTGCAGGCAGTCCATTCCACACCCCAACCACTCTCTGCGTAAAGAACCTACCTCTGATATCCTTCCTGTATCTCCCACCATGAACCCTATAGTTATGCCCCCTTGTTATGCTCCATCCACCCGAGGAAATAGTCTTTGAACGTTCACTCTATCTATCCCCGTCATCATTTTATAAACCTCTGTTAAGTCTCCCCTCAGCCTCCTCCGTTCCAGAGAGAACAGCCCTAGCTCTCTCAACCTTTCCTCATGAGACCTACCCTCCAAACCAGGCAGCATCCTGGTAAATCTCCTCTGCACTCTCTCCAGCGCTTCCACATCCTTCTTATAGTGAGGTGACCAGAACTGCACACAATATTCCAAATGTGGTCTCACCAAGGTCCTGTACAGTTGCAGCATAACCCCACGGCTCTTAAACTCCAACCCCCTGTTAATAAAAGCTAACACACTATAGGCCTTCTTCACAGCTCTATCCACTTGAGTGGCAACCTTTAGAGATCTATAGATATGGACCCCAAGATCTCTCTGTTCCTCCACAGTCTTCAGAACCCTACCTTTGACCCTGTAATCCACATTTAAATTAGTCCTACCAAAATGAATCACCTCACATTTATCAGGGTTAAACTCCATCTGCCATTTTTCAGCCAGCTTTGCATCTTATCTATGTCTCTTTGCAGCCTACAACAGCCCTCCACCTCATCAACTACTCCACCAATCTTGGTGTCATCAGCAAATTTACTGATCCACCCTTCAGCCCCCTCCTCTAAGTCATTAATAAAAAGCACAAAGAGCAGAGGACCAAGCACTGATCCCTGTGGCACTCCGCTAGCAACCTGCCTCCAGATAATTAACCCTGCTTCATTACACAATACTAGATAATTAACCCTGCTTCATTACACAATACTGGATAATTAACCCTGCTTCATTACACAATACTAGATCCAAGATATCTTCATCCCTAGTTGGTTCCACAAAGCATTTCTCCAACAAACTGTCATGGAAACATTTCACAAATTCAACTTTTAGACCACTCATGCCAATTTGATTGTCCCTGTCTACATGATATTGACAGATGCCCTACCTAGGTTATGGTCACAGAAGAAACATGAAAAGATTCAGATATAAAGACCCAAGTGAATGACCCAAATTCACCTAGTGAATGTAAAACTTGTGAAACTGAGTCAAATTAGAGATGAGACCAGCAAAGGCGAGCAGTTACAGAGGTTTCTTCAGCAAATGATCCAGGGATTACCTGATAGGATATAGCAAACATCAAGCAATAAGGCAGTATTGGTCTATCAGAGATGACACCTCACCATGGACTGTTATAAAAACCCATCTGGGTTCACTAATGTCCTTTAGGGAAGGAAACCTGTTGTCCTTACCTGGTCTGGCCTACATGTGATTCCAGACCCACAGCAATGTGGTTGACACTTTACTGCTCTCTGTAATGGCACTAATAGCGATTCATGACTGAAAAAACAAGATGATCTGCTTGGCGAATCCAGAACAATCATACCCAAGACAATGCAGGAAGATCTTCTCCAGAAGATACAGGAAGGCCACATAGGAATGGAGAAGTACAAGTTCAGAGCCAGAAAGTTGTGTACTGGGAATGCATCTACAAAGACATCAAAAGAATGGTGTCTACATTCAATGTCTGCCCGAAGAATAAAAATACAAGGTAGAAGAGGAGCTGATAGTTACTGAAATATTACCCAGACCATGGCATACTGTGGGAGCCGATTTATTCATACATAGTCAGGAATGATATCTCATAGTCACAAACTACTACTCAAAGTTCCCTTTTATCTGAAAGGTGAAATATTTGAGAGCTACAGCAATCATTTCAGCGGAATAAGTTCGGTTTGCTGAGCAAGTGCTTTCTTAACGAATAATGTGTGGCAATCGAACCTTATTCATCCCCAGAGAGAGTGGCTAACACAGCTGCCGCACAACAAGTTACCAGGGTTCAATTCAAGTCTCGGGTGACTGTCTATGTGGAGTTTGTACGTTCTACTCGTCTCTGCGTGGGTTTCCTTCGAATACTGCGGTTTTCCTCCCACAGTCCAGATGTGTTGGTTAGGTGGATTGGCTATGCCAAATTGCCCCTTAGTGTCCAAAGGTGAGGATTTGTTCAACATTATCATCTCATCAGCACATTACCCAAGAGGACAAGGGTTTCTAAAAAAACATCACCAGATGGCCAAAAATACAAAGTTCTGGGAGAAAAAGAAAAGGCATGGTGGCACAGTGATTAGCACTGCTGCCTCACAGCATCAGGGACACAGGTTCAATTCCAGCCTTGGGTGACTGTCTATGTGGAGTTTGCACATGGGTTTCCTCTGGGTGCTCTGGTTTCCTCCCACAGATGTGCAGGTTAGGTGGATTGGCCATGCTAAAATTTCCCCTTCGTGTCCAAAGATGTGTCGGTTAGGGGACTTAGTGGGGTAAATATGTGGGGTTACAAGGATAGGGCCTGGGTGGAATGCTCTGTTGGAGAGTCGGTGCAGACTCGATGGGCTGAATGGTCTCCTGCACTGGAAGGAATCTATGGAAGACCCAAACCTTACCTTATTGTCACTGCAATCTACACCTCTCAAGGCTGACCTGAAATCGCCTGCAGAGCTGCTGAATGGAAGAAAGTACAGGACAACCCCACCAAACAAGATACTCCCACCAAGGGATCAGGAGGGAGTAAGGCAGCAACTCATTAATGCACAGGTAGAAGGAAGTGCACTTCAATAAGCATGCCAAATTCTTGCCTGTGTTGTTGGCAGGACAAACTGTGCATGTACAGGATCCTATCATGAAAACCTGGAACCCAGCAAATGTTGGCAAAGCTGAGACTCCAAGGTCATACAACATCGAAACTGAAACAAGAAAGCAAAAGAGAAGGAACAGGGTCCATATTCAACCTACACCCTCACTGGAAAAGCCAAAAAGATCATCAACAACACCAGCAACATGCTTAACCAGCGAGGCAACACCGTCAGCATCACCAACAAAATGTGCACCGTCAACAACGTCACCAGTAAGTGACAGAGCATTAAAACATAGAGCACCACTCCTACAACACCAGGATCAACACATACATCGTTTGTGCAGCATGCCAACCAACCACTGAGCAATGAATGACAAATCTACAATATTCTACAACCTAAATGAAAGCATAAATAATATTGTTAGAAAGGAAAAAAAACTATAAAGGACTCAAGTGGTTCTGTTTATTTATAAAAGTCAATTGTTTATCATAGAATCATACAGTGCAGAAGGAGGCCATTCGGCCCATCAAGATTACATCAACCACAATCCCACCCAGGCCCTATCCCCATAATCCCAGCTAGTCCCCTTGACACTAAGGGGCAATTTAGCATGGCCAATCCACCTAACCCACACATCTTTGGACTGTGGGAGGAAACTGGAGCAACCGGAGGAAACCCGCGCAGACACGGGGAAAATGTGCAAACTCCACACAGACAGCGATTGAAGCCAGGAATCGAACCTAGGTCCCTGGCATTGTGAGGCAGCAGCGCTAACCACTGTGCCGCCCATTATCTTTCTTGTTATAAAAACAGCCAATGATTGGAACAGCTGTATTGATATAAAGATTTTAAAAGAAGGAGGAATGCTATATTGTTATATTATATATAAAGTATTAGGAACTATTTGGTATGTGAATATGCGTCACGGGGTGCCACATTCACTGTTGCACTGCTGCCTTGTGCTGAGTAACAATCTATTGGTCAACCAGTCCACCAGCCATAAAGTCATAGACTTTTACAGCACAGCATGTTCTTATGTTCTTAGAAAGAGGCCATTTGACCATCAAACACCGATCTATTGTAATCCCATTTTCCAGCACTTGGTCCGTAGCCTTGTATGCTATGGCATTTCAAATGCCCATCTAAACGTCACATGAAGAGCTGTAAGAAATGCACCTGATGAAGCTCCAGCATTATGAATCTAAAAATGACTTTATATCATACAGGAATCAGAAGGCATCGCAGTCACTCAGTTTCATAGGAAGTAACTGTGACAATGTTTGTAGAAGATGCTTGGAAATTAGCCTAAAATTTACACCCCAGATGGGACGTGAACCCACAATCCCTCGCTCTGGAGGCCAGTGCCTTATCTGTTAGGCCACTAGGGCTGTACAAGGTGGAAGCTTGGAGCTTGCAATTTGCTTCTTTGTCTCCAGTGGAAGATTTGATGTGTTTGTGAGTCGGCCCATTCTTTTCACACAGAACCTCATTGGATCAATTCCAAAGGTCCCAGTAATGATTGTGTGATTGGATCTGATTCACTCCTTTATAATAAAAGTGAAAATGTTGGAAATACTCAGTAGTTCTGGCAGCATCTGTGGAGAAATAGAGTTAATGTGTGATTGGATCTGACGGGCTCGTGTGCAGAAACAATTGGAACAGTTGATTCCTTGCAGCTCTAAGTTGTGCTGATTTTAGAAGGCAGTTGCCTGACTGAAGCTAATTGATTTCTGTGTATTTCAGCAATGAGGATTAAAGATGATGATTGTCAAAACAAAGACTATTGAATCATCTTATGTCGGATTTGATGCCACAAGAGAAATCAACACATTCTAAATTACTCTAACTGAACTACAGATATGTATAATTGTGATATGCTTGATCAATACTTTATGTTGACACTGAATATCTCCTCCTTGTGACTATCACCTTATCTACCAGTTCCACAAACTGTGGGAATAAGAAGCAGCCATGAACACACTTGATTTCCTCAAGCTGCTTGTTCAATGATATTATTTTTGGACATGTCACTAGCTATCATTAGAAAGAAGATTGAGAAAGCTTTCCTTAATCATGAAGTCTATGATTTTGAGAAGCATGTTGATTAGGTTTCTATTGTTGGTTATGTGCTCTGGTTTATGATGTGTGGTGAACCACTGTTACTATATGTATGTGCCTGGACACACCCATGCTGCACCTGGCCCGAGACTCCTCCCTTTCCACCTGAGACCCCTCCCTTTCCACCCAGAGTGGGGTATGAAGGTGATGGTCCCTCCTCCTTGCCTCAGTCTAGACCAGGTCAGCTACAAGGGTGTGCTCCTGTTCTCTTGTGAATAAAAGCCTATTAGTTTCCCTCACGCTCAGAAGTCTTCGCGTAGTAATTGATAGTGCATCATAATGAATCATGATTTTTGATTCACAATTGTTCCTATCTTGAGACTGCATCAGAGATGCTTGTTCATTTGTAAGAGTTGAAAAATATATAGCAATGATGCCCATCCTCATCAAGTGCATCACTCAAATTCCCAGGAAGAGTACGGTATTCCAAAAATTCGAGCAGCATGGGAAGCTAACCTTTTCATGCTGCTACTTAGTATGCAGTAGTAACACCAGTGGTATTTTCCACCATCAGGGTGCTGATGTCAAACCAAAAAGATATCCTACCTACCACACAAATGAGTAATGTGGTGTCTGAATTTCAGTACATTGTGATGCCAAATATGCCTCAACAATTGTTGGATTGTATCATATAGCACATCCCTTTGGCAATTCGTAATAGGCAGAGACTGGCCATTGTGATGAAAAATTAATATTTTTATATTTTTGTGCTTATGTTTTCTGGGTAGGTAAAGAAAACTTTGTGTGCGTGTGCATGCATGGACCAGGGTTCATTATGATGTGGAGATGCCGGCGTTGGACTGGGGTAAGCACAGTAAGATATCTCACAACACCAGGTTAAAGTCCAACAGGTTTATTTGGTAGCAAATACCATAAGCTTTCAGAGCGCTGCCCCTTCGTCAGATGGAGTGAAAATCTGTTCTCCAACAGTGCACAGAGACACAACATCAAGTTACAGAATACTAATTAGAATGCAAATCAGTAACCCCCACAGCTTGCCTCCTGATCTTGCAGAATCTTACTAGCTGTTCTGTCTGGAGACAATACACATCTCTTTAACCTGTGTTTAATGTTCCCTCCACCCACATTATCTGTACCTTTAAGACCTGGCTGGCTGTAGAGATTTGCATTCTAATTAGTATTCTGTAACTTGATGTTGTGTCTCTGTGCACTGTTGGAGAACAGATTTTCACTCCATCTGACGAAGGGGCAGCGCTCCGAAAGCTTATGGCATTTGCTACCAAATAAACCTGTTGGACTTTAACCTGGTGTTGTGAGACTTCTTACCAGGGTTCATTAACCAGGGAGAATTTTACAAGAAACATGTCTGTGAGATCAAAGAGACGAAAGATTAAAGGTGTTAGATTTTTGCATTTGTAATGAGAGGTTATGGTGAGTTTGAGTTATAAGTAAATAGGTTGGATCTGAAATTTTTATTGTGAGATAAGTGGAGAAATTGGCTTTCATTGTTGAATTTCAAAGGGGAGTTCAGAGGTGACAAGGAACACTTGCACCTTACAGGGGTTCTATGAGTAAACAGAGGAAGGTATATTAAATATTATTGACCCAAAAGTAGAGGCAAAATAGAAAACATGAAAGATTTTATATTTGAAAAAGTTGAGTTCCAAGACATGATTAAAAGCAATGAAACCTGAGATGAAAGAGGAAAGGGATGTTTGGGTGTGGGGGGGGGGGGGGGGTGGGGGGGGGGGAGGTGGGGGGGGAGGGGGGGGGAAGGAGGAGGAGGAGAGTCCTGAAGAACAGCTCATTTGTGTGGGATGCTGAGAAGCCAGAAGAGTCTTTGTTTGTTTCTGAACCTCCTTTTGGAATTCCACATCAAAGTAGAAGTGTTTGAGAAGTTGTGTTGTGTACCATATTAAAGTGACAAATCCTTGACTTGGTTAATATTTACTGGATTTTTATGGTTAAAATCTATAAGGGATTTTCGCTAAAACTTTTGACCAAGATTGTTTTTTTGGGGGCAGGGAGCGGGTTGTTCTTTAAGACTGTTTTATCTGCGCTTAAGTTTTTTTTCTGATGAATAAATATATTTTTTAATTTCTACAGGTGTTATTAGAGACCAGTGCTTTTGAGGTCAGTAGCTATTCACCTCATTTTCAAATCAGGTGAATAGCTACATATAAAAAAATGTTTATAATAAGTGTGATGTTGAGATGTCGGCGTTGGACTGGGGTAAACACAGTAAGAAGTTTAACAACACCAGGTTAAAGTTCAACAGGTTTATTTGGTAGCAAAAGCCACAAGCTTTCGGAGTCTTAAGCTCCTTCGTCAGGTGAGTGGGAATTCTGTTCACAAACAGGGCATATAAAGACACAAACTCAATTTACAGAATAATGGTTGGAATGCGAGTCTTTACAGCTAATCAAGTCTTTAAGGTACAAACAATGTGAGTGGAGAGAGCATTAAGACAGGTTAAAGAGATGTGTATTGTCTCCAGACAGGACAGCCAGTGAAACTCTGCAGGTCCAGGCAGGCTGTGGGGATTACAAATGGTGTGACATGAACCCAATATCCCGGTTGAGGCCGTCCTCATGTGTGCGGAACTTGGCTATCAGTTTCTGCTCAGTGACTCTGCGCCGTCGTGTGTTGTGAAGGCCGCCTTGGAGAACGCTTACCCGAATATCAGAGGCCGAATGCCCATGACAGCTGAAGTGCTCCCCGACAGGAAGAGAACAATCTTGCCTGGTGATTGTCGAGCTGCGTTCATTCATCCGTTGTCGCAGCGTCTGCATGGTTTCCCCAATGTACCATGCCTCTGGGCATCCTTTCCTTCAGCGTATCAGGTAGACAATGTTGGCCGAGTTGCAAGAGCATGTACCGTGTACCTGGTGGATGGTGGTCTCACGTGAGATGATGGCACCTGTGTCGATGATCCGGCACGTCTTGCAGAGGTCAACCGGGATATTGCGAATTTGATTAATCCAGTCTACATGCATATTAAAATGACCCATGATTATTGCTCTACCTTTCTTACAAGCCCTTATTATTTCCTGGTTTATACTGTGCCCCATTGAGGAACTACTGTTTGGGCACCTATAGGTGACTCCCACCAGGGACTTCTTTCTTTTGCTATTTCTTATTTATACCCAGACTGATTCCGCATTGTGATCTCTAGTGCTGAGGCAAGTGTGATCCAATGACAAGAAACAAAAGATGTGGCCAGAGGACAAAAACGGAAAATGTCGGACAATCTCAGCATATATGACAGCATCTGTGGAAAGAGAATAGAATCAACGTTGACTCGATATGTTGGCTCTGTTCTCTCTCCACAGATGCTGTCAGACCTGCTGAGATTTTCCAGCATTTTCTGTTTTTGTTTCAGATTCCAGCATCCAAGATTCCAGTATTTTGCTTTTATCTATGTGTCCAGAGGAGGTGTGAATGGCAGAATAAAAGAAGAGCTGCTGTCTGAAATCAAAACAAGAGAAAGACAAGGTTAAGACTGAAACATACATTGAATAGGAAACCAAATGGGGTTGGCAGAGATTACAGTCTAAAGTTGTTGAAATCAGTGTGATTCCGGAAGGCTGCAAAGTGCCTAATCTAAAAATTGAAATGTTGTTTCTTGAGTTTACATTCAGCTTTACTGGAACACTGCAGGAGGCCAAGAACAGAACAAAATATTTGAGAGCGAGGTGGAGAATTAAAATGATCGGTGAGTGTTAGCTCAGGGTCACGCTTGTAGAATCATTGGTGATCTTTGGCAAAATGGTCATCAAATCTGTGTTTGGTCTCAGTAATGTAGATCAGACCACATTGTGAGCTGCAAATACAGTATACTGAATGGAAAGGAGTACATGCTAATTATTGTGTCACCTGTAAAGAGTATTTGGGGCCATGAGATGGTGAGGGGAGAGGAGGTAAAAGGAAATGTTTTCCATCTCCTGTACCTGAAAGGAAAGATGCTGTGGGAAGGGGATGAGAAATTGGGGGTGAATGAGGCATGGAACAGGTTATGCAGAGAAAATGGTCCCTTCAGACTGCTGAGGAAGAGGGGAGGAGATGATGCATTTGGTGTTCTGTTATGATCCTTCTTCAGACTAATAACTTTTAACAAGGAGATCTGAATTCGCAGTGACTGACTGAAAGAATCACATGACAAGCATTCACACTTTAAAACTTGTACTGTAACAGACAACCTAAAATCAACATCAATTCAACATTACTAAGTAGACAACCAATGTACTAAACTAACGAAAATATATCACCTGTTTATAAGTTACACATATTACATTCTCCACTGAATTGTGATCTTTATGGAAGAAATTCACTCCCAACTTCTAACAGACTAATTTCTGCCCTTCTCACTGAGTTGTAATATCCACTGTCTGCCAAAATGACCATCACACAAAGTGCAATAATATTCAGGTTCTCTACATACATCATGTTGCACTTTGGGGTGCTTCAAAACAGTCAAAGAAATGTTTCAGACATTTCAAATTGGTCACTACAAATGAGGCAAAGATATTTAAGTTGTCTACCTTGATTAGATTTGAAGTTCTTCCATTCTTCCATTTCCACTGCACCTCTGGTGGCTGCCCCGAGCTTTAATGAGTCCCTCAGGACATAGTCCTGGGCTTTGGAATGTGCCAGTCTGTAACACTCGGTCGGGGACAGTTCTTTGGAAAACTAGCAAATTTTGTGGAGATCAAAGAGCATTGTTCACTGAGTTGATGATCCCCCAGCAGCTGCTGCTATTTGTCTTAGTATGCATTCCTGGAAACAGCCTGTAGAGCACAGAATCCTGAATCACGGAAATGCTTGAGATGAACGTCGACAAAAACCAACTCATCCTTCTCCAGACCTTCTTTACAAAGGCACATTCCACAAGGAAGTGGACAATGGTCTCTTCCCTACCTTGGGGCAATGGGTGAGATTCCGGGCATGTAAGAAGGATCTGATGAGGAGGATCTTTTTCACCACCAGCCAAGCTAGCTCTTAATACTTTAGAAAGTTCTAGTGATGAGACGTTCTGCCAGCTGATCTTGACAGTCTGCTCAGGGAGCCATCCGACTACCATCTCCACTACCTGTATGGCCTCTAGGACATTCCGTGCAAACCACTGCCTGATAGACTTGTGGTCAAAGGTGCTTCTCTGCATAGATTTTTTCACGAGGGAGAGATGGTCCAGCAAGGTCCAACTACTTGGAGCTTCAGTATCTGAGGAATCGCGAACGATACTGAACATTGGACAGTCATCATTTCCAGAAAGTTCTCCATTATCAGCCCGCCTACAATAAACGACTAGTGACTGGTATAAGTTCCGTATAATCTCCTTGTACCTGTACTCAATGCCCCAATTAATAAATCCCAATAAGCTTTATTAACAGCTCTCTCCACCTCTTCGGTCTTCTTCAATGATCCATGTACATAAACTCCCAGGTCCCTCTGTTCCTGCACCCCCTTAAGAATTTTATCCCTTATTTTATATTGTCTCTCCATGTTCTTCCTACCAAAATGCATCACCTCACACTTCTCTGCATTGAACTTTCAGTCATTTATCTGCCAACCAACAACTTGTCTATGTCTTTTTGAAGTTTAATCAGTGAATCAGGATCTCAAACGAATCTCAGGAGAAGGAGCAGGTAGCAGTTTGGAGGAAGAATGCGTGTGTATTTCACCTCAGAATCTGAGAACATGGGTGGGATTTTCCAGACGCGCTTGCCCCAAAACTGGAAAATCCCACCTGAGGTCAACCTTTGCTACGATTCCCGTGGCAGAACGGATGGCAAAATTCGACCCGATAGATCATACATGTGTTGTAAATGTGTGTCGACATCTCAAATTAGCAAGTGTACCTGAGATGTTGTGTGAACTGAAGAGAGGAATTAAAGGGACAGTTTTTGTCTGGAAAGTGTAGGTGACATTACTGCCTGAATGTAGGAATGACACACAGTTTATCAGAAACATTGTATTGGATTGTGTCAATGAGAAACAAGGGACAGAAAATGCAGCTGCCCAGAAACAGCCAGGATTAGAAACATAGAAACAGAAAACTACAGCACAAAACAGGCCCTTCGGCCCCACAAGTTGTGCCGAACATATCCCTACCTTCTAGGTCTACTTATAACCCTCCATCCTATTAAGTCCCATGTACTCATCCAGGAGTCTCTTAAAAGACCCTACTGAGTTTGCCTCCACCACCACTGACGGCAGCCGATTCCACTCGCCCACCACCCTCTGTGTGAAAAACTTCCCCCTAACATTTCCCCTGTACCTACCCCCCAGCACCTTAAACCTGTGTCCTCTCGTAGCAGCCATTTCCACCCTGGGAAAAAGCCTCTGGGAGTCCATCCGATCTATGCCCCTCAACATCTTATATACCTCTATTAGGTCTCCTCTCATCCTATGTCTCTCCAAGGAGAAAAGACCGAGCTCCCTCAGCCTATCCTCATAAGGCATGCCACTCAATCCAGGCAACATCCTTGTAAATCTGCTCTGCACCCTTTCAATCTTTTCCACATCCTTCCTGTAATGAGGCGACCAGAACTGACCACAGTACTCCAAGTGGGGTCTGACGAGGGTCTTATATAGCTGTATCATTATCCCCGGACTCCTAAACTCAATCCCTCGATTGATAAAGGCCAGCACACCATACGTCTTCTTAACCACCTCCTCCACTTGCGGGGCCGATTTTAGAGTCCTATGGACCCGGATCCCAAGGTCCTTCTGATCCTCTACCGTACTAACAGTCTTTCCCTTTATATTGTACTCCTTCATCCCATTTGATCTGCCAAAATGGACCACTACGCATTTATCTGGGTTGAAGTCCATCTGCCACTTCTCCGCCCAGTCTTGCATCCTATCTATGTCCCTCTGTAACTTCTGACATCCCTCCAGACTATCCACAACCCCACCAACCTTCATGTCGTCGGCAAACTTACCAACCCATCCCTCCACTTCCTCATCCAGGTCATTTATGAAAATGACAAACAGCAAGGGTCCCAGAACAGATCCCTGGGGCACACCACTATTGACTGACCTCCATTTAGAAAAAGACCCATCTATACCCACTCTCTGCCTCCTTTGGGACATGATGTGGAGATGACGGCGTTGGACTGGGGTGAACACAATAAGAAGTCTCACAACACCAGGTTTAAGTCCAACAGGTTTATTTGGTAGCAAATACCATAAGCTTTCGGAGCACTGCTCCTTCGTCAGATGGAGTGGAAATGTGCTCTCAAACAGTGCACAGAGACACAAAATCAAGTTACAGAATACTGATTAGAATGCGAATCCCTACAGCCAGCCAGGTCTTAAAGGTATAGACAATGTGGGTGGAGGGAGCATTAAACACAGGTTAAAGAGATGTGTATTGTCTCCAATACACATCTCTTGTACCTGTGTTTAATACTCCCTCCACCCACATTGTCTGTACCTTTAAGACCTGGTTGGCTGTAGGGACTCGCATTCTAATCAGTATTCTGTAACTTGATTTTGTGTCTCTGTGCACTGTTTGAGAGCACATTTCCACTCCATCTGACGAAGGAGCAGTGCTCCGAAAGCTTATGGTATTTGCTACCAAATAAACCTGTTGGACTTTAACCTGGTGTTGTGAGACTTCTTCCTTTGGGACAGACAGTTCTGGATCCACAGGGCAGCAGCCCGTTGGATCCCATGCCATCTCAATTTTTCTAGAAACCTTATCGAACACCTTGCTAAAATCCATGTAAACCACATCCACTGCTTTCCCTTCGTCAATGTGTTTAGTCACATTTTCGAAGAACTCCACCAGGCTCGTAAGGCACGATCTGCCTTTGACAAAGCCATGCTGAGTTTTCTTGAGCATACTAAACCTCTCTAAATGCTCATAAATCTTGTCCCTCAGGATCTTCTCCATCAGCTTACCAACCACTGAGGTTAGACTCGCCGGTCGGTAATTTCCTGGGCTATCCCTATTCCCCTTCTTGAAAATAGGAACCACATCCGCAATCCTCCAATCCTCCGGCACCTCTACTGTCTCCATTGACGACGCAAAGATCATCGCCAGAGGCTCTGCAATCTCTTCCCTCACCTCCCACAGTAACCTGGGGTACATCCCATCCGGACCCGGCGACTTATCTATCTTGATGCCATTCAAAGATTCCAGCACAACCTCTTTGTTAAAGTCCACATACTCAATCTTTTCAGTCCACCGCAAGCCCACAGTACATCCACCCAGGTCCTTCTCCTCTGTGAAAACCGAGGCAAAATACTCATTAAGCACCTCTGCCATTTCTACTGATTCCGTACAGACTTTCCCACCTTCACCTTTTATCGGCCCTATTCCTTCACGTCTCATCCTTTTACTCTTCACATATTTATAGAACGCCTTAGGGTTTTCCTTAATCCTACCTGCCAAAGCCTTCTCGTGACCCCTTCTGGCTCTCCTAATTTCCTTCTTTAGTCCCTTCCTACAAGTCGTATACTCAGCTAGATCTCTATCTTCGCCAAACTCTCTGAACGTTTTGTAGTTGAAGGAAAATCTATTTGTCAGTGTTGGACTTGTCAACTTCTCTGATGTTTCTAGCCCCAAATATGCCCACCCCAGATGGGACATGAACCCACAATCCCTGGCTTAGGAGGCCACTGCCTTATCCATTAGGCCACTGGGGCCACATGAGTGTGGCTGCTGCAGCTTGAAACTTAGCACTTTTTCTCTGGAGCCATAGGGTCATTGTGGGGAAAAAAGATCACCTCCTGTTTAGCACAAATAGAGATCATCATAGAATTCTACAGTGCAGAAAGAGGCCATTCAGCGCATTGAGTCTGCACCAACCACAATCCCACCCAGGCCTTATCCACATATCCACCCACTAACCCCTCTAACCTATTCATCCCAGGACACTAAGGGGCAATTTAGAATGGTCAATCAACCTAGCCCGCACATCTTTGGACTGTGGGAGGAAACCGGAGCACCCGGAGGAAACCCACGCAGACACAGGGAGAATGTGCAAACTCCACACAGACAGCAACCTGAGCCAGGATTTGAACCCAGGTCCCTGGAGCTGTGAAGCAGCAGTGCTACCGTGCCGCCCCTATCCTGTTGAAATAACTAGGTTGAGGTTTTGATGAGGTATAGAGAGTGTTGAGGAGGATAATGCAGTTGGTTTAGTGCACATGGATTTGTGAAAGATATATTGATAAATTGTCTCACAACAGACTTGAGAACAAAGCTGAAGCTGATGGAAGAAAAGAACAGTAACAGCATGGATATAAAATTAGCTGAGTGACAGAAACAGGCGATGGTAATGGTATTGTCACTGGACCACTAACACCATGACCTTGGACAATGTACGGAGCAGACAGATGGTGACATTTGAATTCAATTAAAAAATATGGAATTAAAAGTCTAATGATGACGATGAAACCATTGTTGATTGTCATGAAAATTCATTTGGTTCACTAATGTCCTTTTGGGAAGGAAATATGCATCCTTACCCAGCCTGGCCTACATGTGACTCCAGACACAGCAACGTGGTTGACTCTGAAATGCCCTCAGAAATGGCTGTTCAGTTCAAGGGTAATTAGGGATGGATAATAAATGCTGGCCCAACCAGCAACACCCACATCCTGTGAATTACTTAAGAAAATGTTGTCTTGGTTTGGGACCCTGATCTTCCTGATACATACTAATGACCGAGAGTTTATGTTCACAATTTCAAACTTTACTGATGAGCTGAAACTTGTAAGTATTGTGAATTGCGAGGAGGATGGGGTTCAGCTTCAAAAACGACATCAACAGGTTGGTGGAGTGGGTGGAAAAATGACAAATAAATTCATTGCAGATAACATGAATCAGAATTGATTCAAATTAAAAACTGTGGCGGCGTGTTGGGTGTCTGAAGATAGGAGTTAAAGGGACCGCAGTGCCCTGGATATTGTCAGTGACATTCTTCCGAAGATTGGGATAGTGCACAGTTTGAACATTACATTGGATTGTGACAATGAAGAACAAAAGAGAGAGAACAGTTCCCGTTGCTTACCTTAGAAAAGCATTTTCAATGGGATGTCCCCTAACCCTTGCAATTTCAATGTAGAGGATAAGTTTCCAAAATTTGAATCTGCAGCTGCATGTAACAATTTCCTTACACACCTCACTGCGCTCCATCCCACACTCAGATCCATCTTTGAAATGGAGCAATCTCACAAACTCCCCTTCCTCGATATTTCATTAAGAAATCGGTTAACAGGTTCTCTACTGCAGCCTGCAAACTGATCTTCACTGGTCAAGGTACACGTTGGGATTCCTAAAGCTCCACACACTCTAAGATTGGTCTGACCAGCAATCTCGTAAATAGGGCCCGAGCCATGTGCTCACTGTGCAAGCTTGATGTTGAAACAAGGCACATTACAGTTATCTTGCAGGATCAAGGCTACCCTAATCAGATTATTGCTCGCTATGTATCTGGCATATTCACAGATTTACCAAAGGTCTCCACCTTCCTCCAGTCTATCTCAGATTACCATGGAAGGGTAAGGTATCTGAAAAATATGAGCAGCAAATGTCTTACACTGTGACAATGCAGCAGCAACATGAGTGATAGTTTCCATTGACGGGGTCATTTGATTTGACTTGATTTATTATTGTCACACGTATTAACATACAGTGAAAAGTATTGTTCCTCGCGCACTATACAGACAAAACATACCATTCATAGAGAAGGAAACGAGAGAGAGCAGAATGTAGTGCGACAGTCATAACTAGGGTGTAGAGAAAGATCAACTTAATGCAAGGTAAGTCCATTCAAAAGTCTGACAGCAGCAGGGAAGAAGCTGTTCTTGAGTCGGTTGGTACGTGACCTCAGACTTTTGTATCTTTTTCTGAAGGAAGAAGGTGGAAGAGAGAATGTCTGGGGTGCGTGAGGTCCTTAATTATGCTGGCTGCTTTGCCAAGGCAGCGGGAAATGTAGACAGAGTCAATAGATGGGGGGCTGGTTTGAGTGATGGATTGGGCTACATTCACGACCTTTTGTAGTTCTTTGCGGTCTTGGGCAGAGCAGGAGACATACCAAGCTGTGATACAACCAGAAAGAATGCTTTCCAAGGTGCATCTGTAAAAGTTGGTGAGAGTCATAGCGGACATGCCAAATTTCCTTAGTCTTCTGAGAAAGTAGAGGCGTTGGTGGGCTTTCTTAACTATAGTGTTGGCATGGGGGGACCAGAACAGGTTGTTGGTGATCTGGACACCTAAAACCTTGAAGCTCTCGACCCTTTCTACTTTGTCCCCATTGATGTAGACAGCGGTATGTTCTCCTTTACACTTCCTGAAGTCGATGACAATCTCCTTCATTTTGTTGACATTGAGGGAGAGATTATTGTTTTCACACCAGTTCACCAGAATCTCTATCTCATTTTTGTACTCTGTCTCAGCATTGTTTGAGATCCAACCCACTACGGTGGTGTCGTTAGCAAACTTGAAAATCGAATTGGAGGGGAATTTGGCCGCACAGTCATGGTGTATAAGGAGTACAGTAGGGGGCTGAGAACACAGCCTTGTGGGGCACCGGTGTTGAGGATGATCGTGGAGGAGGTGTTGTTGCCTATCCTTACTGATTGTGGTCTGTGGGTGCTACCATGAAGCCAAAAAAACATTCTCACTACCACATAAATGAGTAATATGGTATATGAATTTCAACGTTGGTGTGATACCAGTCCAACAAAGACTGATGGAATGAATCAAGCAGCATGTCCCTTTGGCTGTTCTCTAAAAGAAGAATACTGACCAAACTCAACCAGCCTGTGCTTACAAAGCTCATTATAATATTTAATATTGGATATGATTCCATGATTGAACAGCACTTGCTGAACAATCCTGAGTGTGCTAAGAATGAAACTGACAGCCAATTTAAGATTATGCATTGGGCTCGCTATGTGTCTCATTTATATTTTCTGGAAGTTACATGGCTGCAGCTTGTAACTTAGCCCTTTTTCTCTGGAGTCAGAGGGACATTAAGGGAGAAAAGATCACTTCCTGTCTATAATCACTGCCACATTTGAAAGCATTTTGTGGGTCAGCTCTTTCTTTTCATTCACAGTGATATTCTATCAATTCCAATGTGATTGTCTCTTGTCCTATTCCAGATGAACCTCCTGAATCATTTATTGTCAGCGGGCTGATAATGGAAAAGTCTCTATCAGTTATAATTTGGTACAAAATTAACAGTCATTTGGGTAAATGCAGGTTTGTTCAGGACTATCAATATGGATTTGTTCAATGAAATTCCTGTATAAATAAGTTAGTTGTGGTTTTGAAAAAGTGCAGAGAGCATTGTGGAGTGTTGTTATCGTGCACATGATTTGTAAAAGACATTTGAAAAATTTCATCACAGCAGACTTGGGAACAAAGTTGGAGCTGAAACTTACCTGGCTGAGCCTACCAGTAATAAATGCCCCCAGCTTTTTACCAATTTGAAAATACTCAGATCTACCTGGACTGATGCAATTGATGCCAAATTTCAAAGGGAGTGACCATTTACACTGTGTGAGAAAAGGGAGCTGATTGATTGGCACAATTGCTCTGATTGGTCAAGGTATTCCCATGGAGAATGCACCAGTGAATCACTTTAAATCTGTGCTCTCTCATTCTTGATTATTTTACTGGCAGGAACAATTTCTCCTTATCTACTATGTCCAGCCTGCTCATGATTTTGAACACCTCTACCAAATCTCCTTTCAATCTTTTTTTCTCCAAGAAGGACAGCCCCAGCTTATCCAATCTATCCTCACAATTGAAGTTTCTCTTCCTTGGAACAATTCTTGGAGACCTCTTCTACATTCTCTCCGATGTGTTCACACTTCCTATGGTGTGGTACCCAGAACTGTACACAATATTCCAGCTAAGATCTAACTAGTGACCTGCATAAACTAAGCATAACCTCCTTGCAAATAAGTTTATTTGTTAGTGTCACAAGTAGGCTTACATTAACACTGCAATGAGGTTACTGTGAAAATCCCCTCGTCACCACACTCCGGCACCTGCTCGGCTACACTGAGGGAGAATTTTAGTATGGCCAATGCACCCAAACAGCACGTCTCTCAGACTGTGGGAGGAAACTAGAGCAGGTGGAGGAAACCCCCGCAGACATAGGGCGAACATGAAGACTCTGCACAGACAGTGACCCAAGCCGGGAATCAAACCCAGGTCCCTGGCGCTGTGAGGCACAGTGCTAATCACTGTGCCACCGTGCTGCCCCTCTTGTCCCCTGTGCCCCTATTATTAAAGCCCAGGATATTATATGTTTCATTGACTGATCTCTCCACTTGTCCCACAAATTTCAATGATCTGTCACATATACACACAGATACACACATCCCTCTGCTCCTTCACCCCTCTTATTTTATATTGTCCATATTCTTCCTACCAAAATGCATCACCTCATACTTGTCCGCATTGAACTTCATCTGCTGTCTGTCTGCCCACTCCACCAACTTGTCCATGTCCTTTTGAAGTTCACTGAGAGAGTCAGGAGTTCAAAAGAACATCAGGAGAAGGAACAGGTAGCATTTTCCAGTTTGGAGGAAGAGTGTGCATGTATTTCATCCTGGAATCTGAGAACACAAATCATACGTGTGTTGTATTTGTGTGTTGACATCTCAAATTAGCAGGTTTGGCTGAGGTGTTAGGTGAACTGAAGAGAGGAATTAAAGGGACAGTGTTACCTGGAAAATGTAGGTGATATTACTGCCTGAATGTGAGGTTGATGCACAGTTTAGTAGAATATATTGGATTGCGTCAAAGAAAAACAAGGAACAGAAAAAATAGCTACTCAGCATTGGTTGACATATAGGAAGGAAATCTATTTGCCAGTATTACACATGCACGTATTGTTAAAGATCGTTCCACCCCAGATGGAGCTTGAACCCACAATCCCTGGCTTAGGAGGCCATTATCCATTAGGTCACTGGGGCTGTATGAGTGCAGGTGCTGCAGCTTGTAAATTAGCCCTTTGTCCTTCGAACCTTAGGATCATTGTGGGACAAAAGGTCACTTCCTGTCTTTATTCACTGCTACATTTGGAGGCATTTTGTGAGCCAGCTCTTTCTTTACATTCACAGTGATATTCTATCAATTCCAAAGCCCTCATCAATTATGTAACACAAAGTGATTGTCTCCTGTCCTGGTCCAGATGAACCTCCTGAATAATTTATTGTCGGCGGGCTGATAGTAGGAAAGTTTCCAGCAATTATAATTTGGTACAAAATTAACAGTCACTTGGGTAAATGCAAGTATGTTCAGGAAAATCGATATGGATTTGTTCAGCAGAATTCCTGTTTAAATAACCTGGTTGTGGTTTTGAAAAGGTGCAGGGAGTGTTGAGGAGAGTTGCTGTGGTGCACATGGATTTGTAAAAGATATTTGAAAAATTTCCTCACAGCAGATTTGGGAACAAAGTTGGAGCTGAAACTTACCTGGTTGATCCTGCCAGTACCAAATGCTCGTCTCAAAGATTTAGCGAGAGCTGAACTTCAAATAGAAATCGATTGATGTCAGTGAGGTGTGGTAGTGTTAACACCTTTTCACAGTAATTCACAGGGAAAGAACTGCTGTTGTTTGAGAGGCAGAAAGATGGGAGCAACTTCCAAGCAAAGCTGGTAAATTGTTTTTAAAGAACAAAGCACAAAGAGAATACAGCAGGATATAGATAGGCTGGAAAATTGAGTGGAGAAATGGCAGATAGAATTTAATCCAGATAAATGCGAAGTGATGCATTTTGGTAGATCTAATGCAGGGGGGAACTATACAATAAATGGCAGAACCATCAGGAGTATAGACACACAGAGGGATCTGGGTGTCCAAGTCCACAGATCCTTAAAGGTGGCAGCACAGGTGGAAAAGGTGGTGAAGAAGGCATATGGCATGCTTGCCTTTATTGGATGGTCAGAAGTTTAACAACACCAGGTTAAAGTCCAACAGGTTTATTTGGTAGCAAAAGCCACACAAGCTTTCGGAGCCTTAAGCCCCTTCTTCAGGTGAGTGGGAATTCTGTTCACAAACAGGGCATATAAAGACACAAACTCAATTTACAGAATAATGGTTGGAATGCGAATACTTACAGCTGATCAAGTCTTTAAGATACAAACAATGTGAGTGGAGAGAGCAACAAGACAGGATGGGGCATAGAGTATAAAGGTTGGCATATGATGTTGCAGTTATATAGAACGTTGGTTAGGCCACATCTGGAATACTGCATCCAGTTCTGGTCGCCACACTACCAGAAGGACGTGGAGGCTTTGAAGAGAGTGCAGAAAAGGTTTACCAGGATGTTGCCTGGTATGGAGGGTATTAGCTGGGAGGTGAGATTGAGTAAACTAGGGTTGTTCTCCCTGGAAAGACGGAGGTTGAGGGGTGACCTAATAGAAGTTTATAAAATTATGAAGGGCATGGATAGGGTGAACAGTTGGAAGCTTTTTCCCAGGTCAGAAATGACAAACACAAGGGGTCACAAGTTCAAGGTTCAATACAGATATGCAGGGGACGTATTTTACACAGAGGGTGGTGGGGGCCTGGAATGCACTACCAAGCAAGGTGGTTGAGACAGACATGCTAGGATCATTTAAGACTTATCTAGATAGCCACATGAACAGGCTGGGAATAGAGGGATACAAATGGATGGTCTAGTTAGGAACACATGATTGGTGCAGGCTTGGAGGGCTGAAGGGCCTGTTCCTGTGCTGTATTGTTCTTTGTTCTTTGTCCTTTGAAAGTACAGCACAGGAACAGGCCTTTCTGCCTTTCAAGCCTGCGCCGATCATGATGTCCTAACTAAACTAAAAAAAAAACCTTCTGCCATTACTCAGTCCACATCCCTCTATTCCCTCCCTATTCATGTACCCACTCTGATGCCTCTTATATGTTGCTAATGTGCCTGCTTCCACCACCTCCTCTGGCAGTGCCTTCCAGACACCCACCACTCTCTACGTGAAAAATTTCTCCTGCACATCTCCTTTACTCCCTCTCACCTTGAACCTGTGCACCCTTGTAATTGACACTTCCACCTTAGGAAAATGCCTCTGACTATCCACCCTATTATGCCTCTCATAATTTTGAAGACCTCTATCAGGCCTCCCCTCAGACTCCGTCTTTTTAGTTAAAACAATCCTAGTTTATTCAACCTCTCCTCATAATCAACACCCTTGAGACCAGGCAACCTTCTTTGCACACTCTCCAAAGCATCCACATCCTTTTGGAAGTGTGGTGACCAAAACTGTATGCAATACTCCAAATGTGCTCTAACCAAGGTTTTATATAGCTGCAATATGATTTCCCTACTCTTGTACTCAGTGTCCCAGCTGATGAAGGCAAGCATGCCATATGCCTTCTTAATCACCTTGGCCACCTGTGTTGCCACTTTTAGGGCGTTATGGACCTGTACGCCCAAATTCCTCTCGATGTTAACGTTCCGAAGGGTTCTGCCATTTACAGTATAATTCACATCTAAATTTGATCCTCCAATGTTTCACCTCGCATTTGTCCAGATTAAACTCTAACTACCATTTCTGTGCCCAAGTCTCCAATCTATCTATATATCCTGTTGTATCCTCCGACAATCCCCGGCACTACCAGCAACTCCACCAATCTTTGTGTCATCGCAAACTTACTAATCAGACCAGCCACATTTTTGTATAAACAGCCAGCCAGGATGATTGTGAGACTTCAATAGCATTTAAGGAATTAAGAAAGCCACAGAGAGAGGAGACATTTAATGTTAATAGAAAGTATTGATCAAATATTTCACAATTGTAGGTATCTGTAGTTCAAGTAGAGTAATTGAGAATGTGTTGATCTCTCTTGTGGCATCAAATCCTACATAAGATGATTCAATACACTTATTTTGTCAAACATCATCTTCAATTTTCATTGCTGAAATACATTCTGAGATCAATTAGCTTCAGTCAGGGAACTGCCTTCTAAAATCAGCGCAACTTAGAGCAAGGAAACCTCTATATAGAAACTTGATTTTTACAAGCAATCAACTGTACCAATTGTTTCTGCACATCAGCCCATCAGATCCAATCGCACGGTAACTCTATTTCTTTTTCCACAGATGCTGCCAGAGCTACTGAGTATTTCAAACATTTTCACTTTTTATTATTAAGGGATGAGTCAGACGATCACACGATCATTACACGATCATCTACCCTATACAGCCCCAGTAGCCTAATGGATAAAGCACTGGCCTCCAAAGCCTGGGTTTGTGGGTTCAAATCCCATAGAAACCATAGAAAATTACAGCTCAGAAACAGGCCTTTTGGCCCTTCTTGCCTGTGCCGAACCATTTTATGCCTAGTCCCACTGACCTGCACTTGGACCATATCCCTCCACACCCCCCTCATCCATGAACCCGTCCAAGTTTTTCTTAAATGTTAAAAGTGACCCCCGCATTTACCACTTTATCCGGCAGCTCATTCCACACTCCCACCACTCTCTGCGTGAAGAAGCCCCCCCTAATATTCCCTTTAAACTTTTCTCCTTTCACCCTTAACCCATGCCCTCTGGTTTTTTTCTCCCCTAGCCTCAGCGGAAAAAGCCTGCTTGCATTCACTCTATCTTTACCCATCAAAATCTTATACACCTCTATCAGATCTCCCCTCAATCTTCTACGCTCCAGGGAATAAAGTCCCAACCTATTCAATCTCTCTCTGTAACTCAGCTTCTCAAGTCCCGGCAACATCCTTGTGAACCTTCTCTGCACTCTTTCAATCTTATTTACATCCTTCCTGTAGCTAGGTGACCAAATGGTGTGTGATGTGGTGTGTGATGTTCTCTGGACTTGAAGTTAACATTAAAATAATTTCTATGCTGTGTGGTCAGCAGCAACTTCTTTCAGTGAAACAGTGTCTGTCCTATCAAGCCATTGAAGTCACTGCTTTGTGTGATGGACTGGGCTTTGTTCATGACCCTTTGTAGTTTCTTGTGGTCATGGACAGAGCACAAGAGTCATTTCAAGCTGTGATATGACCAGAAAGAATGCTTGCTATGGTGCATCTGGAAAAATTGTTGAGAGTTGTAGTGGACATGCAAAATTTCCTTAGCCTCCTGAGAAATTATAAGGGATAGGATTTATAGTTATTTGGAGAGTAATGAATTGATAGGTGATAGTCAGCATGGTTTTGTGGCAGGTAGGTCGTGCCTTACTAACCTTATTGAGTTTTTTGAGAAAGTGACCAAGGAGGTGGATGGGGGCAAGGCAGTGGACGTGGTATATATGGATTTTAGTAAGGCGTTTGATAAGGTTCACCATGGTAGGCTTCTGCAGAAAATGCAGATGTATGGGATTGGGGGTGATCTAGGAAATTGGATCAGGAATTGGCTAGCGGATAGGAAACAGAGGGTGGTGGTTGATAGTAAATATTCATCATGGAGTGCGGTTACAAGTGGTGTACCTCAGGGATCTGTTTTGGGGCCACTGCTGTTTGTAATATTTATTAATGATCTGGATGAGGGTATAGTTGGGTGGATTAGCAAATTTGCTGATGACACCAAAGTCGGTGGTGTGGTAGACAGTGAGGAAGGGTGTCGTAGTTTGCAGGAAGACTTAGACAGGTTGCAAAGTTGGGCCGAGAGGTGGCGGATGGAGTTTAATGCGGAGAAGTGTGAGGTAATTCACTTTGGTAGGAATAACAGATGTGTTGAGTATAGGGCTAACGGGAGGACTTTGAATAGTGTGGAGGAGCAGAGGGATCTAGGTGTATGTGTGCATAGATCCCTGAAAGTTGGGAATCAAGTAGATAAGGTTGTTAAGAAGGCATATGGTGTCTTGGCGTTTATTGGTAGGGGGATTGAATTTAGGAGTCGTAGCGTTATGTTGCAACTGTACACAACTCTGGTGCGGCCGCACTTGGAGTACTGTGTGCAGTTCTGGTCCCCACATTACAGGAAGGATGTGGAGGCTTTGGAGAGGGTGCAGAGGAGGTTTACCAGGATGTTGCCTGGTATGGAGGGGAGATCCTATGAGGAGAGGCTGAGGGATTTGGGATTGTTTTCGCTGGAAAGGCGGCGGCTAAGAGGGGATCTTATTGAAACATATAAGATGATTAGAGGTTTAGATAGGGTGGATAGTGATAGCCTTTTTCCTCTGATGGAGAAATCCAGCACGAGGGGGCATGGCTTTAAATTGAGGGGGGGTAGTTATAGAACCGATGTCAGGGGTAGGTTCTTTACCCAGAGGGTGGTGAGGGATTGGAATGCCCTGCCAGCATCAGTAGTAAATGCGCCTAGTTTGGGGGCGTTTAAGAGATCCGTAGATAGGTTCATGGACGAAAAGAAATTGGTTTAGGTTGGAGGGTCACAGTTTTTTTTTTTAACTGGTCGGTGCAACATCGTGGGCCGAAGGGCCTGTTCTGCGCTGTAATGTTCTATGTTCTATGTTCTAAAGTAGAGGCGTTGGTGGGTTTTCTTAATTATGGTGTTGGCGTGGAGGGACCAGGTCAGGTTGTTGGTGATTTGGACACCTAAAAACTTGACTATTTCTACTTTCTCCCTGTTGTTGGTGACAGCGGTATGTCCTCCTTTACGCTTCTTGAAGTTGATGACTATCTCCTTTGTTGACATTGAGGGAGAGATTATTGTCATTGCACCAGTTCACCAGATTTTCCATCTCTTTCCTGTACTCCGTCTCATCATTGTTTGAGCTCCAGCCCACTATGGTATCACCAAAGTTGAAACTCGAGTTGGAGGGGAATTTGGTCACAGTTATAGATGTATAAGGAGTATAGTAAGGGGCTGAAGACACAGCCTTGTGGGGCACCGGTATTGAGGATGACCATGGAGGAGGTATTATTGCATATCCTTACTGATTGCTGTCTATGGGCTAGGAAATCTAGGATCCAGTCGCAGAGGGAGTAGCCAAGCCCCAGGCCATGGAGTTAGGAGATGAGTTTGTAGGAATAATGGTGTTGAAGGCTGAGCTTTCATTATTATAAAGGAGTCAGTTAGATGCAATCACACAGTCATTACTGGGACCCTTGGGATTGATCCAATGAGGTTTTGTGTGAAAAGAATGGGCTGTCTCACAAACACATCTTCCACTGAAGACAAAGGAGCAAATTGCAAGTTCCAAGCTTCTACTTTGGCCTAATGGATGAGGCCCTGGCCTCCAGAGTTAGGGATTGTGTGTTCAAGTCCCACCTGGAGTGAGATATTCTTTGGGCTTGAAATGAACATTAAAATAAAATTATTTAATTTAGTTGCTCTCAGAGGAACAGTGTCTATCAAATCAAGCAATTGAAGTCACTCTTTGCCTGTGCTGATTTTAAAACAAGTTCTCCAGCTGAATCCCACCATCCAGCTTTCAGTCCCCTGCTCTATGATTTGGACAATGAAAATGTGATTAGAATTTCTAACTCTCCCACAATTTCAGATTCCCCAGCCCTCTCTGGGTGGAAATAAATTCTCCTCAGCTCCCTCTCATCCTTGAATCAAATAATTTAAATCTATATCCACTGGTATTTAACTTCTCTGTCAAGGAAGCAGCTCCTTTTTATTCACTCCGGTTAGGCTCCTCACATTTTTCACACATCAATTTAATCCCATCATGAACAGTTTGGGCCTTTTTCCTGTGCCTACAGGCAAGAACAAAGAACAAAGAAAATTACAGCACAGGAACAGGCCCTTCGGCCCTCCAAGCCTGCACCGACCATGCTGCCTGACTGAACTAAAACCCCCTCCCTTCCGGGGACTATATCCCTCCATTCCCATCCTATTCACGTATTTGTCAAGACGCCCCTTAAAAGTCACTATCATATCTGCTTCCACTACCTCCCCCGGCAGCAAGTTCCAGGTATCCACTACCTTCTGTGTAAAAAACTTGCCTCGTACATCTCCTTTAAACCTTGCCCCTCGCATCTTAAACCTATGCCCCCAAGTAATTGACTCTTCCACCTGGGAAAAGGCTTCTGACTATCCACTCTGTCCATGTGGATAATCTTGTAGACTTCTATCAGGTCGCCCCTCAACCTCCGTCGTTCCAGTGAGAACAAACCAAGTTTCTCCAACCTCTCCTCATAGCAATGCCCTCCATACCAGGCAATATTCTGGTAAATCTTTTCTGTACCCTCTCCAAAGCCTCCACATCCTTCTGGTAGTGTGATGACCAGAATTGAACAGTATATTCCAAGTGTGGCCTAACTAAGGTTCTATAAAGCTGCAACATGACTTGCCAATTTTTAAGCTCAATGCCCTGGCCGATGAAGGCAAGTATGCCGTATGCTTTCTTGACTACCTTCTCCACCTGCGTTGCCACTTCCAGTGACCTGTGTACCTGTACACCCAGATCCCCTTGCCTATCAATACTCTTAAGGGTTCTGACATTTACTGTATATTTCCTGTCTGTATTAGACCTTCCAAAATGCATTACTACAGTTAGTCGGTTAGTCTTACTTCGGTGGTTGGTAAATTGATGGAAAAGGTCCTGAGGGATGGGATTTATGACCATTTAGAAAGATGCGGATTAATCCGGGATAGTCAGCACGGATTCGTGAAGGGCAAGTCGTGCCTCACAAATTTGATAGAATTTTTTGAGGAGGTAACTAAGTGTGTTGATGAAGGTAGGGCAGTTGATGTCATATACATGGATTTTAGTAAGGCGTTTGATAAGGTCCCCCATGGTCGGCTTATGATGAAAGTAAGGAGGTGTGGGACAGAGGGAAAGTTGGCCGATTGGATAGGTAACTGGCTATCTGATCGAAGACAGAGAGTGGTCGTGGATGGAAAATTTTTGGACTGGAGGCAGGTTGCTAGCAGAGTGCCACAGGGATCAGTGCGTGGTCCTCTGCTATTTGTGATTTTTATTAATGACCTAGAGGAGGGGGCTGAAGGGTGGATCAGTAAATTTGCTGATGACACCAAGATTGGTGGAGTAGTGGATGAGGTGGAGGGCTGTTGTAGACTGCAAAGAGACATAGATAGGATGCAAAGCTGGGCTGAAAAATGGCAGATGGAGTTTAACCCTGATAAATGTGAGGTGATTCATTTTGGTAGGACTAATTTAAATGTGGTTTACAGGGTCAAAGGTAGGGTTCTGAAGACTGTGGAGGAACAGAGAGATCTTGGGGTCCATATCCATAGATCTCTGAAGATTGCCACTCAAGTGGATAGAGCTGTGAAGAAGGCCTATAGTGTGTTAGCTTTTATTAACAGGGGGTTGGAGTTTAAGAGCCGGGGGTTATGCTGCAACTGTACAGGACCTTGGTGAGACCACATTTGGAATATTGTGTGCAGTTCTGGTCACCTCACTATAAGAAGGATGTGGAAGCGCTGGAAAGAGTGCAAAGGAGATTTACCAGGATGCTGCCTGGTTTGGAGGGTAGGTCTAATGAGGAAAGGTTGAGGGAGCTAGGGCTGTTCTCTCTGGAGCGGAGGAGGTTGAGGGGAGACTTAATAGAGGTTTATAAAATGATGAAGGGGATAGATAGAGTGAACGTTCAAAGATTATTTCCTCGGGTGAATGGAGCTATTACAAGGGGGCATAACTATAGGGTTCATGGTGGGAGATATAGGAAGGATGTCCGAGGTAGGTTCTTTACTCAGAGAGTGGTTAGGGTGTGGAATGGACTGCCTGCAGTGATAGTGGAGTCAGACACTTTAGGAACATTTAAGCGGTTAGTGGAGAGACACATGGAGCACACCAGGATGATAGGGAGTGGGATAGCTAGATCTTGGTTTCAGATAAAGCTCGGCACAACATCGTGGGCCGAAGGGCCTGTTCTGTGCTGTACTGTTCTATGTTCTATGTTCACATTTGTCCGGATTAAACTCCATCTGCTATCCCTCCGCCCAAGTCTCCAACTGATCTGTATCCTGCTGTATCCTCTGATGGTCCTCATTGCTATCTACCAATCCACCAATCTTTGTGTTGTCCATAAACTTACTATTCAAACCAGTTACATTTTCTTCCAAATCATTTATATATATTACAAACAGCAAAAGTCCCAGCACTGATCCCTGAGGAACGTCACTTGTCGCAGCCCTCCATTCAGAAACGCAAACTTCCACTGCTACTCTCTGTCTTCTATGACTGAGCCAGTTTTGTATCCACCTTGCCAGCTCACCTCTGATCCCATGCGACTTCACCTTCTGTACCAGTCTGCCATGAGGGACCTTGTCAAAAGCCTTACTAAAGTCCATGTAGACAACATCCACTGCCCGACCCTCATCAATCATCTTCATCACTTCCTCGAAAACCTCAATCAAGTTAGTGAGACATGACCTCCCCTTCACAAAACCATGTTGCCTCTCGCTAATACGTTCGTTTATTCTCAAGTGGGAGTAAATCCTGCCTCGAAGAATCCTCTCCAATAACTGACATAAGGCTCACCGGCCTGTAATTACCTGGATTATTCTTGCTATCCTTCTTAAACAAAGGAACAACATTGGCTATTCTCCAATCTTCTGGGACCTCCCCTGTAGCCAGTGAGGATACAAAGATTTCTCTCAAGGCCCCAGCAATTTCCTCCCTTGCCACTCTCAGTATTCTGGGGTACATCCCATCAGGCCCTGGACACTTGTCTACCTTAATGTTTCTCGAGAACCCCAATACCTCCTTTTTGCTCTCAACGTGACTCAAACTTTCTACATACCCTTTCCCAGACTCATCATCCACCAAATCTTTTTCTTTGGTGAATACAGATGTAAATTACTAATCTAATACCTCGCCCATTTCCTCTGGCTCCATGCATAGATTCCCCCCTCTTGTCTTTAGTGGGCCAACCCTCTTCCTGACTATCCTCTTGCTCTTTATATATGTATAAAAAGCTTTGAGATTTTCCTTAATCCTTCTGGCCAATGATTTTTCGTGACCCCTTTTAGCCTTCCTTACTCCTTGCTTAAGTTTCTTTCTACTTTCCGTGTATTCCACACTTGCTTCGTGTGTTCTTAGCCTCCTAGCCTTGACAAATGCTTCCTTTTTCTCTTTGACTAGGCTCACAATATCTCTTGTTATCCAAGGATCCCAAAACTTGCCGTACTTATCCTTCATCCTTACAGGAATGTGCCGGGTCCTGAATCCCTATCAACTTGCACTTGAAAGCCTCCCACATGCCAGGTGTTCATTTGCCCTCAAACATCTGCCCCCAATCTACATTCTTCAGTTCTGCCTAATATTGTTAGAAGATCATAGAAACCCTACAGTGCAGAAGGAGGCCATTCGGCCCATCGAGTCTGCACCAACCACAATCCCACCCAGCCCTACCCCCACATATTTACCCGCTAATCCCTCTAACCTACGCATTTTAGGATTCTCAGGGGCAATTTTTAACCTGGCCAATCAACCTAACCCGCACATCTTTGGACTGTGGGAGGAAACCAGAGCACCTGGAGGAAACCCACGCAGACATGAGGAGAATGTGCAAACTCCACACAGACAGTGACCCGAGCCGGGAATCGAACACGGGACCCTGGAGCTGTGAAGCAGCAGTGCTAACCACTGCGCTACCGTGCCGCCCCTAACCACTGTGGAATCTATTTAGGCAGGAACCTAAATAAATCCCTCAATAAGTCCCGAATTAAATCTCCCATAACCACGTCTGTTCCACAAAAAAGACTCTGAGATTATCCAATCTCTCATCATGGCTAAAATTCTCCTTTTCTGGCAGCATCCTTCTCAATCTTCACTTTAGATATCCATTGCCCCCAGCTTTTTACCAATTTGAAAATACCCAGATCAACCCTGACAAATGCAAGAATGCCAAATTTCAAAGGCAGCAACAATTGATACTACATGAGAAAAGGGAGCTGATCGGATGGCCACTTGGCTCTGATTAATCAAGGCATTCCCATGGATAATGCATTAAGGAATCACTTTAAAACTGTGTTCTCTCGTTATTGATCCTTTTATGAGCGGGAACAGATTCTCCCTATCCCTGTACTCTATCCAGCCCCTCATGATTTTAAACAACTCCATCAAATCTACTCTCAGTCTTATTCTCTCCAAGGTAAACAGTCCCAATTCATCCAAACTATCTTCATACCTGGAACCATTATTGTAAACCTCTTCTGCACTCTCTCCAACGTGTTCACATTCTGTGGTCTATCTAATGTCTTGTCCAAGTTGAGCCTAACCTCAAACAAAAGCAGAAAATGCTGGAAAGACTCAACAGGCCTGACAGCATCTGTGGAGAGAGAATAGAGATAAAGTTTCAAGTCTAGATCGCCCTTCGTCAGAGCTAAAGACAAAGAAAATGGGACATGATTTATACTATGAGGGTGGGAGTTCTGTATTGGACAAAGGGAATGTAAATAGTAATGATAAAGGCTGAGAAATGTGCTAAGAGTGTCCATTACGATATCGGAATGTGTGAATGGCAGAACAAAAGTAGAGATTGTCAGAGGACAACCTGAGGACTGTGGCAGTTAGCTTGGAGGTGGGGAGTGCGGGGTTGAGAAGGCAACATGGAGAGCGAGACTTCAAAAGTTGGAGAAATAAAAATAAGCATATGAAGCAATAAAAAGGGACGAATAAACTGAAAAGAAGAAATGAATTAAAATAGATGGAAATGGGGTGAAGGTGGAGGAGAAAGTTCATGCTGTGAAGTTGTTGAACACAATGGGCCCGATTTTACCAATCGGAGCCTAAGGGTGGGATCCGGGCGTAATACGGATCCGAGCCCGGAATCCTCTTTGCGGCGCGCCCATACGCGTTTTGCCGGCTCTGGCCTGATGTGCGCTGTCAGCGGTGCTTAGCGCTGGCGGAACGATCTGAGTTGTGAACTGCGCATGCGCAGTTCGAAAAATATCCGAAGCAGCGCGCCCGGGCGCAAAATACAAAACAGCAGAGACTTGGGAGAATCTGGCAAACTGCAAATAATGTAGCATCCTCTTTGTGCTGCCTAATTATCTATGAGAAAGGTAATTCAACTACAGTTTCCTAGTGAGCAATTAGTGACCTGTATAATACATTTGTGATCTGTAACTGGATTGTTGATGCTCAAATGTTCAGAGTCCTGTGGTGAACTTGGAAGAATTGTCCCCGTGGTGGAACTTGGTTGGAAATAAGATTCAAGGAGATTACTACATCTGGGAAACCAACCATAGTGAAAAGAAGCTTGTATTGGCAACTCTTCTCTCACATGCCATGGCAGATGTGCCCCTACATATGAATGTGACTTGCATGGGCAATGTTGGGTGCAGCTACTCTGCCTCTGGAGCAGCCTTGGATCCTTTGTCATCTTGTTTTCATCTGAACATTGCGCAGAATTAGAGGAATCCCCTTTGGAAGATAATGTCAAAGTTATAATCGCAGGGACTAAAAACCTGACAGTCAAAAATCTGGGATAATATTTCAAAATGTATATCCCCCCATCCATGTTCTGGAAGTGGGGAGGCGAAGGATGAGAGGTGACCTGATAGAGGTGTATAAGATGTTGAGAGGTACTAATAGAGTGGATTCTCAGAGGCTTTTACCCAGGGCTGGAATGGTTGCCACAAGAGGTCACAGGTTTAGGGTGCTGGGGGGTAGGTACAGAGGAGATGTTAGGGGTAAGTTTTTCACTCAGAGAGTGGTGGGTGTGTGGAATCGGCTGCCGGAGAAGTGGTGGAGGCGAATTCGATAGGGTCTTTTAAGAGACTTTTGGATAAGTTCATGGAAGTTAGTAAGATAGAGGGTTATAGGTAAGCCTAGTAGGTAGGGACATGTTCGGCGCAACTTATGGGCCGAAGGGCCTGTTTGTGCTGTAGCTTTTCTATGTTCTGTGTTCTATGTTCTAGGGTGACCAAAACTGTACATTATACTCCAAGTGCGGCTTCACCAATGACTTATACAACTGTAACATAATGTCCCAACTTCTATGCTCAATGCCCTGACTGATGAAGAGCAGTGTGCTAAATGCCTTCTTCAACACTCTGTCTACCTGTGACTCCACTTTCAATGAGCTTTGTACTTGTACACCTAGGTCCCTCTGTTCCTTAACACCCCCAGGGCCCAACCATTCACAGTATAAGTCCTACCCTGGTTTGACTTTCCGAAATGCAACACCTCACACTTATCTGTATTGAAATCCATTTGCCAAGCCTCGGCCCAGTTCCCTAATCTTCTTCCCTATCAACGATATCTCCTAATTTAGTATCATCTGTAAACTTACTAACCATGCCTTGTACATTCACATCTAAATCATTTATATAAATAATGAATAACAAGGGTCCCAACACCGACCCCTGAGGCAAGCCACTAGCCACAGGCCTCCAGTCCGAGAAACAACCTTCGACTATCACCCTCTGCTTCCTAGCCTCAAGTCAATTTTGAATCCAATTTGCTAGCTCTCCCAGAATCCAATGCGACCTAACCTTTCAGACTAGCCTGTCACACAGGACCTTGTTAAACGCCTTGCTAGAGTCCATATAAACAACATCTACTATCCCACTCTCATCCATCCTCTTGGTTGTCTCTTTGAAAAACTCTGAAAGATTCGTGAGACATGACTTCCCGTGGACAAAGCTGTGCTGTATATCCCTAATCAGACCTTGACTATCCAAATGTTGGTAGATCCTGTTCCTCAGAATCCCCTCCAAATAACTTAACCGTCCCGGATGTCAGGCTCACCAGCCTGTAATTCCCTGGCTTGTCTTTGCCAGCCTCCTTAAACAATGGAACAACATTAGCCATCCTCCAGTCTTCCGGAACTTCGCCAGTGGAAAGAGATAAAGCAAATATCTCTACAAGGGCCTCTGCAATTTCTTCCCTAGCCTCCCACAAAATCCGAGGATGAACTTGATCAGACCCAGAGGATTTATCCACCTCAATGTGTTTTAAGGCCGCAGAAACCTCCTCTCTAGTAATTTGCATGTGGTCCAAGTCATCACTACTTGTTTCCCTTATTTCTTTAGCACCCATGATGCAGTTGCAGCTGCTAATGAGGAGGTGAATTTTATGGAATGGAATTACGAATGGAATAGAGTGTAAAAGTAGGGAGGTGCTGTTTACAGCTGTATAGTCATTGGTGAGACCGCATCTGGAGTACTATGCGCAGTTTTGGCCCCCATTTCTTGAGGAAGGATGTAAATGCATTAGAGATGGTTTAGGGAAGGTTCACTAGATTGATTCTAGGGACGAAGGACTTGTCTAGATTTTACAGATTTTACTTGTCTAGAAGTTTACAGATGATACTAGATTTACCAAGATGTTGCCTGGTATGGAGGGCATTAGCTATGAGAAGAGGTTGGAGAAACTTGGTTTGTTCTCACTGGAGCAACAAAGGTTGAGGAGCAACCTGTTAGAAGTCTACAAGATTATGAAGGGCATGGACAGAGTGGATAGTCAGAAGCTTTTTCCCAGGGTGGAAGAGTCAATTACTCGGGGGCATAGGTTTAAGGTGCGAGGGGCAATGTTTAAAGGAGATGTACGAGGCAAGTTTTTTCGCACAGAGGGTGGTGGATGCCTGGAACTCACTGCCGGGGGAGGTATTAGAAGCAGATGCGATAGTGAGTTTCAAGGGGCGTCTGGACAAATACACGAATAGGATGGCAATAGAGGGATATGGTCCCCGGAAAGGTAGGGGGTTTTAGTTAAGTGAGGCAGCATGGTCGGTGCAGGTTTGGAGGGCTGAACGACCTGTTCCTGCACTGTAATTTTCTTTGTTCTTTGTCTTATGAAGCGAGTTTGAGCAGTTTAGGCCTATACATTCTGGAGTTTCAAAGAATGAGTGAGATCTAATTGTGGTATTTAAGATGCCAAAGGGGATTGACAGGCTAGATGTAGGGCGGATGTTTCCCCTTGTTGGACATTCTAGGTCTAGGCCGTTGCTTTAGGCTAAGGGGCAGCAGATTTAAAACAGAAATGAGGAGGAATTATTTCACTCAAAGGGTCATTGTTTGTAATGTATCTGGCATACTCACAAATTTACCTAAGTCCTCCATATTAGCACCTGAAAATTGCCAAGTATATCTCCAACTTCCTCAAAGGGTAAGGTGTCTCAAAACTAGGAAAAAACATTTGAAGTGTGCTACTATGCATACTTAACAAACAGGAAGCTGTTCTCAATAAGACGAGTACTGACCAAATTTAGCCAGCTTTTGCATGCAAAGTTCTGAACATAATACTTAATGTTAGATGTGAACAATCTTGACTGTGCTGGGCATTGCATGGACAATCAATTTAAGATTAGCAGTTGGACTGGCAAGGTGGCTCACTGATGCTTGTTGGAACCTACATAGGTTCAATGGCAGGGATATGTCCTCTGCAGGCAAAAGGAACGTGTCCAGGCACTGCACAATTTTTTAATTTAAAAAAGCGTGGGGATAATAGTTCGTTGGTGCATTCGCCATTGCAATACCTTGACCAATCAAAGCCAAGGTGCTGACCAATCAGCACCCTTTTCTCCTCAACACCCTCTCACCTCAGCAAAACCTCAACAAAGTTATTTCAACAGGATTTCCACGAAACAAACCAATGATGACTTTGCGGAACAAACTTGCATTGGCCAAGTAACTGTTAATTTTGTACCAAATTATAATTTGTAGGAAGTTTCCCACTATCAGCCTGCCAACAATTAATCATTAAGGTTCATCAAGACCAATTATCATTGTACAAGGGACATTGAATCATGTTAAATGATTGATGGAAGCTTTTGGAATTGATAGAATATCGCTGTGAATGAAAAGAAAGAGCTGGCTCACAAAATGCCTTCAAATTGTAGTGATAGTGATAGCCTTTTTCCTCTGATGGAGAAATCCAGCACGAGGGGGCATGGCTTTAAATTGAGGGGGGGTAGTTATAGAACCGATGTCAGGGGTAGGTTCTTTACCCAGAGGGTGGTGAGGGATTGGAATGCCCTGCCAGCATCAGTTGTAAATGCGCCTAGTTTGGGGGCGTTTAAGAGATCCGTAGATAGGTTCATGGACGAAAAGAAATTGGTTTAGGTTGGAGGGTCACAGTTTTTTTTTAACTGGTCGGTGCAACATCGTGGGCCGAAGGGCCTGTTCTGCGCTGTAATGTTCTATGTTCTATGTTCTATGTTCTAAATGTGGCAGTGATTACAGACAGGAAGTGATTCTTTGTTCCACAATGACCCTCTGGTTCACAGGACAAAGGACTAATTTACAAGATGAAGCAGCACCACTCATACAGCCCCAGTGGCCTAATGGATAAGGCACTGGCCTCCTAAACCATGGATTGTGGGTTTGAGTCCCATTTAGGATGAGGCAACTTTTAACACCACTGTGTCCAACACTGGCAAATACATTTCCTGTCAACTGGCCCTTGTTTTTCATTGACACAATCCAACACAATGTTTCTACTAAACTGTGTCTCATCCCCACATTCAGGCAGTAATGTCACCTACAGTTTCCAGACAAAAACTGTCCCTTTAATTCCTCTCTTCAGTTCACACAACACCTCAGGCACACTTGCTAATTTGCGATGTCGACACACAATTACAACACACGTATGATTTATGCTCTCAGATTCCGGGATGAAATGCATACAAACACTTCGTCCAATCTGGAAGATGCTACCTACTCCTAACTCTGACTGAACTTCAAAAGGTCAGAGACAATGTGGTGGAGTGGGCAGATAGGCGGCAGATGAGAAGTGTGAGGTGTTGCATTTTGATGGGAAGAACAAAGAGAGACAATATAAAATAAGGAGTACAATTCTTAAGGGGTTGCAGGAGCAGAGGGACCTGGGTGTATATGTGCATATGTCATTGAAGGTGACAGGAGAGGCAGGGAGGGCAGTGAATAAAGCTTGCAGTATCATGGGCTTTATTAATAGGGGCAAGAGCAAAGAAACCCAGTGAAAACTGGAAGATCGGCATCTCACCTTCTGATTGGGCACTTTACAGCCTTCTGGACTCAACATTGGGCCTGATTTTACCAAAACTTCGCGCCCAAATCGCGGTAAAGTTGGGCATCGGGCCTTTAACGCGGTGCGCACCCGATTCCTAGCAGAGCACGGCTTTACCAACACCCGCCTCCACTTTGCCTTCTGTGGGCCCTTGTATCCCATGTCCCTTCAAGAACCATAGAACCATAGAAAATTACAGCTCAGAAACAGGCCTTTTGGCCCTTCTTGTCTGTGCCAAACCATTTTATGCCTAGTCCCACTGACCTGCACTTGGACCATATCCCTCCACACCCCTCTCATCCATGATAGAACCATAGAAAACTTCCAGCTCAGAGGCTTTCTCAATAAGCCTTGCATGGGGCACCTTATCAAACGCCTTGCTGAAATCCATATAAACTACATCTACCGCTCTTCCCTCGTCTGTGTGTCTAGTTACATCTTCAAAAAATTCAATTAGGCTCGTAAGGCATGAGCTGTCTAGGACAAAGCCGTGCTGGCTATTTCTGATCATACTATTCCTCTCCAGATGTTCATAAATCCTGCCTCTCAGGATCTTCTCCATCAACTTACCAACCACTGAGGTTAGACTCACCGGTCTATAATTTCCCGGGCTATCTCTTCTCCCTTTCTTGAATAACGGAACCACATCCGCAATCCTCCAATCCTCCGGAACCTCTCCCGTCTCCATTGATGACGCAAAGATCATCGCCAGAGGCTCAGCAATCTCTTCCCTCGCCTCCCACAGTAACCTGGGGTACATCCCATCCAATCCCGGCGATTTATCTAACTTGATGCTTTTCAAAAGCTCCAACACATCCTCTCCCCTAATGTCCACATACTCAATCTTCTCAGTCCACTGTAAGTTTGTACTGCAACTACCAAAATCCTTTTCCACTGTGAATACTGAAGCAAAGTATTCATTGAGTACCTCTGCTATTTCTACCGGTTCCATACAGACTTTCCCACCGTCACATTTGATAGGTCCTACTCCTTCACATCTTATCTTCTTGCTCTTAACATACTTGTAGAATGCCTTGGGATCTTCCTTTATCCTTCTCATGACCCCTTCTTGCTCTTCTAATTTCCCTCTTAAGTTCCTTCCTACTAGTCGTATACTCTTTTAGATTTCTAACATTACCTAGCTCCCTGAACCTTTTGTAGACTTTTCTGTTCTTCTTGGCTAAATTCGTTACAGCTTTCGTGCACTATGCTTCCTGTAGCCTACCATAACTCCCCTCTCATTGGAATGTTGCTGTGCAGAGCTCCAGACAAATTTTCCTTGAAAATTTGCCACATTTCTTCTGTACATTTCCCTGAGAAAACCTCCTTCCAATTTATGCCTCTAATTTCCTGCCTAATAGCCTCATAATTGCCCTTACTCCAAATAAACACTTTCCTAGCTTGACTGATCCTATCTCTCTCCAATACTAATGTAAAGGAGATAGAGTTATGATCACTATCCCCAAAATGCTCTCCCACTGAGAGATCTGACACCTGCCCAGGTTCATTCCCTAATACCAAATCAAGTACAGCCTCTCCTCTTGTAGGCTTATCCACATACTGTGTCAGGAAGTCCTCCTGAACACACCTAACAAACTCCTCCCCATCTAAACCCCTTACCCTAGGGATATTCCAATCGAAATTTGGGAAATTAAAATCTCCCATCACAACCACTCTGTTATTATCACATCTCTCCAGGATCTGCTTCCCAATCTGCTCCTCCACATCCCTGCTACTATTGGGCGGCCTATAGAAAACACCCAGTAAAGTTATTGACCCCTTCCTGTTGCGAACCTCCACCCACAGAGATTCCGTAGACAATCCTTCTGTGGCATCCATCTTTTCTACAGCCGTGACACTATCCCTGATCAACAGTGCCACTCTCCCACCTCTTTTGCCTCCTTCCCTGTCCCTCCTGAAACATCTGAAACCCGGCACTTGAAGTATCCAGTCCTGTCCCTGAGATAACCCAGTCTCTGTAATGGCCACCACATCATACTTCCAAGTAGTGATCCACGCTTAAAGCTCATCCATTTTGTTCACTACACTCCTTGCGTTAAAATACACACACCTCAACCCTCCGGCCTGAGCGCTTCCCTTCTCCGTCACCTGCCTATCCTCCCTCTGACACCATCTACAAGCCCCTTTTATTTTTAAGCGAATCTCCTCTCTCCTAGTCACCTCATTTTGATTCCCACCCCCCAACCATTCGAGTTTAAACACTCCCCGTAGCCTTAGTAAACCTTCCCGCCAAGACATTGGTCCCCCTGGGATTTAAGTGAAACCCGTCCTTTTTGTACAGGTCGCACCTGCCTCTAAAGAGGTCCCAATGATCCAGGAACCTGAATCCCTGACCCCTGCTCCAATCCCTCAGCCACGCATTTATCCTCCACCTTATTCCGTTCCTTCCCTCACTGTCCCGTGGCACAGGCAGCAATCCCGAGATTACTACCTTTGCGTTCCTTCTTCTTAACTCCCTACCTAACTTCCTATATTCTCTTTTCATGACCCCTTCCCCTTTCCTGCCTATGTCAGTGGTACCAGTATGCACCACGACCTCTGGCTCCTCTCCCTCCCACTTCAGGATTTCTTGGATACGGTCAGAAACATCCCTGATCCCGGCACCAGGGAGGCAAACCACCAAACCACCCTGTTATAGGAAAGACGTTGATGAGCTGGAAAGAGTGCAAAGAATGTTAGAATCCCTACAATGCAGAAGGAGGCAATTTGGCCCATCGAGTCCACAGTGACCACAATCCCCTCCCAGGCCCTATTCCCGTAACCCCACATATTTACTCTGCTAATCCCATGACACCAGGGTTAATTTAGCATGGCCAATCAACCTAACCCACATATCTTTGGACTGTGGGACAAAACCGGAGTAAATCCATGCAGACATGGGGAGAATGTGCAAACTCCACACAGACAGTGAGTGACCTGAGGCCGGAATAGAACCCGGGTCCCTCGCACTGTGAGGCACCAGCGCTAACCACTGTGCCACCATCCCACCCAACCATGGTACCAGGACTAGTGAGCCTGAGTTATAGGGAGCGGTTGGCCAAGCTAGGGCTTCATTCTTTGGAATCTAGGCGAATGAGGGGTGACCTTATTGAGGTGTATAAAATCATGAGGGGCAGAGATAGGATGAACTCACACAGTTTTTTTACCAGCAAAGGGGAATTGAAAACTAGAGGGCAGAGGTTTAAGTTGAGAGGGGAATGATTTAAAAGGGATCTGAGGGGCAACTTCTTCACGCAGAGGGTAGTGCGTATGTGGATTGAGCTGCTAAAGAAAGTGGTTGAGGCAGGTTCAATTGTAACATTTAAAAAGCATTTGGCTAAGTACATGGATTTAAAAGGATTAGAAGGATATGGGCCAAATGCAGGCAATTGGGATTAGCTAGGAGCCATGGTCGGCTTGGATGGGTTGGGCCGAAGGGCCTGTTTCCATGCTGTATTGCTTTTTGACTCTAACTTTCTGTGATTCACGCACGAGGACAACCAGATCCCTCTGCACTGAAGAATTTTGAAATTTCTCTTCATTTAGATAATAATTTGCTTTTTTATTCCTCAGATCAAAATGAATAACCTCGCATTTATCCATGTTAAATTCCATCTGCCATATTTTGACCCACGCACCGAACCTTTCAATATCCATTTGTAAATTTCTTATTTCCTCATTGCAACTTGCTTTCCCAGTTATTTTGGTGTCATCTGCAAATGTGGCTATCGTACCTTCAATCCCTGTATCCAAGTCGTAAATAGTTGGGACCTGGGGACTGAACCCTGTGGCATCCCACTAGTTATGTATTGTGAACCAGTAACAGACCCATTTATCCCCACTCTCTGTTTTTTGTTGGTTAGCTAATCCTCTATCCAAGCTAATATATTACTCCAAATCCTGTGGGATCTTACCTTGTGTATTAACCTTTTGTGTGGCACATTATCAAATGCCTTCTGGAAGTCCAGAGACACTACATATACTGGAACCCATTATCCACTTTGCTTGTTATATCTTCAAAGAGCTCCAGCAAATTAGTTAAACATGGTTTACCCTTCATCAACCATGCTGGCTCTGCTGGATTGCATTTTGACTTTGTAAATGCCCTGATACTACTTCAGTAATAGTGAAATCCATTATTGAGGATGTAGTATTGGGACATTTGGAAAGTCAGGATAGCTGAAATGTGACAAACGCAAAATACTGCAAATGTTGGAATCTGAAACAGAAACAGAAAAATGCTGGAAAATCTCAGCAGGTCTGACAGCATTTGTGGAAAGAGAATAGAGCCAACGTTTCGAGTCTAGATGACCCTTCGTCAGAGCTCTGCTCGGCTCTAAAATCAGTGCAACTCAGAGCAAGGAAACCTCTGTATTGAAACTTGTTTTTTATAATAAATCAACTGTACCAATTGTTTCAGCGCACAAGCCCCTCAGATCCAATCGCACGGTAACTCTATTTCTTTCTCCACAGATACTGCCAGAGCTACTGGGCATTTCCAACATTTTCACTTTTTATTATAAAGGAGTGAGTCAGGTCCAATCTCACGATCATTACTGCGAGCTTTGGAACTGATACAATGCGTTTCTGTGTGAAAAGAATGGACTGACTGACAACACATCAAATCTTCCACTGAAGACAGAGGAGCAATTTGCAAGCTCCAAGCTCTTATCCTACACAGCACAGTGGCCTAATGGATAAGGCACTGTCCTCCGGAGCCAGGGATTGTGGGTTTAAGTCTCATGTGGAGTGAGATATACTTTGCGCTTGAAATGAACATGAAAATAATTTCTATATTATGTGGCCAGCAGCAACTCCTCTCAGAAAATCAGTGTCTCTCAAATCAAGCAATTGAAGTCGCTGTTAGTCTGTGCTGATTTAAAAATGAGCTCGCCAGCTAAATCCTGCCATCCAGCTGTTAGTCCTTTGCTCTGTGGTTTTGACGGTGAAAATATGATGAGAGTTTCTAACTCTCCCACACTTTCAGACCCCAGATCCCTCTGGGTGGAAGTAAATTCTCCTCAGCTCCCCTCTCATCCTTTAATCAAATAGTTCAAATCTATATCCACGGGTATTTAACTTCTTTGCTCAGGAAAACAGGCCCTTCCTATTCACTGCAGTTAGGCTCCTTACAATTTTATCACATCAGTTAAATCTCTTGGTTCTTGCCATATGAATAAAGTCCATGATACTGTATGCTTTATTACATGCTCTCGCCACCTCTCCTGTCACCTTCAATTATCTATGTATGTATACACCCAGGTCCCTCTGCTCCTGCACCCCTTTAAGAATTGTACTCCTTATTTTATATTGTCTCTCTGTTGTGGGAAAAGTACCACTGGGTCAGGCTTGAAGGTTTCAAGAATACAGTTTTATTTTAATGAAGCTTCGAGGAGAAAAGGCACTAACAAGCAGCAAACCTTCTCTCAATGAGACAATAGGAGCAGTCCATCTTTATACCCTTTACACAATAGATGGACCGGACATCTAGCCATTATCACATAGTTGAAATCAAGTAGGTGATCAATCGTTAACACATCATTATAGACAAATACAGACAGATACAGACATGAACATTGATGTGCGATTAATTCACTCGGGAGGCTGGATCGTACCCGGGAATAAAGGCTTTTATTCGCAACAAGAATAGAGCATACTGCTTAACAATACAATCCCAGACTAAGGGCCACTAGGAATTAGCAGTGACCTTTATACTCCTATAAGAAGGCGGAGCCAAATGGAGTGTACCACAGAACAATGTTAACAGGTGGAACACCCCAACCCTAACCCCAACAGTAACAAGAGTAACATATGTACAAGTACCCATAGTGGTAACCATCTATGGTTCACCACATTCACTCCTCCTTTAAAAACAAAGGCCGGTGGGGTAAAAAGACAATACGAACTGTCCATATGTTCACAAGTTCAGTCGTATCGGAGGTCCGCACCGTCTCTGCGACCTCCGCAGCACTGGCTCCAGTGCCGGTTCTGGTGACCGTGGAGTCCCTCTCTCCGAGGTGGTGTCCAGTGTCTCCTCCAGTTCCTCACGCACCTGTGGACCTCGAGGTGGCGACAGTCTCCTGGACTCAGGCAATCTGTACATGGGAGTAAGAGGATTAAGTGGAGGTCCCGATGCTGCCCACGCCGTGTCAGGAGGGGAGAGAATGGGCAAAGGAATCCTAACCAGGGGTGCGGGAGTGACGGGGGTTTCCAGGTCCCCTGCAGGCGCCAGATCTCGGATAGAGACCGTGTCCTCTCGCCCGCCAGGATATGCCACATAGGCATACTGAGGGTTGGCGTGGAGGAGATGGAACTGTTCAACCAAAGGGTCGGACTTGCGGGCCCTAACATGCCGCCGCAGGAGGACAGGTCCTGAGTACGTCAACCAAGACGGCAGTGAGGTCCCAGAGGAAGACTTCCTCGGGAAGGTAAACATCCGCTCATGTGGGGTAGCATTGGTTGCCGTACACAGGAGGGACCGGATTGAATGGAGCGCATCAGAAAGTACCTCTTGCCAACGGGAGACTGGAAGACCCCTGGACCTCAACGCCAGTAAAACAGCCTTCCAGACTGTAGCATTTTCTCTCTCGACCTGCCCGTTACCCCTGGGGTTGTAACTCGTAGTCCTTCTTGAGGCAATTCCTTTAGAGAGCAGGTATTGCCTCAAGTTGTCACTCATAAACGACGAACCCCTATCACTGTGGATATAACTGGGGTAGCCGAACAGGGTAAAAAGACTCCGCAGGGCTTTGATGACTGTGGCAGAGGACATGTCAGAACAGGGGATGGCAAAAGGGAATCGGGAGTACTCGTCAACCACGTTGAGGAAATACACATTCCGATCTGTCGAAGGAAGGAGGCCCTTGAAATCGACACTCAGTCGTTCAAAAGGGTGAGTGGCCTTAATGAGGTGTGCCCTGTCAGGCCGGTAGAAGTGTGGCTTGCACTCTGCACATACCTGGCAGCTTCGAGTTATCGACCTGACATCTTCTATGGAGTAGGGCAGATTCTGGGCCTTTACAAAATGGAAGAGCCGAGTGATCCCCGGATGGCAGAGATCATTGTGGAGGGCCTGTAGCCGGTCCTCCTGCACACTGGCACATGTTCCACGCAACAGGGCATCAGAGGGCTCATTGAGCTTCCCCGGACGGTACATGATATCATAGTTGTAGGTGGAGAGTTCGATTCTCCACCTCAAGATTTTATCATTCTTAATTTTTCCCCTTAACGTGTTGTTGAACAAGAAGGCCACGGACTGCTGGTCTGTGAGCAGGGTAAATCGTTTGCCAGCCAAATAATGGCGCCAATGCCGCACGGCCTCCACAATGGCCTGAGCCTCTTTTTCCACAGAGGAGTGCCGAATTTCAGGGCCTTGGAGGGTGCGAGAGAAAAAGGTGACGGGCCTGCCTGCTTGGTTAAGTGTGGCGGCCAGGGCGAAATCAGATGCATCACTCTCCACCTGAAAGGGGATGGACTCATCGACAGCGTGCATCGTGGCTTTCGCGATGTCGGCTTTTATCCCTTCAAAGGCTAGGCGAGCCTCTGCTGTCAGGGGAAAAGAGGTAGATTTTATGAGCGGACGGGCTTTGTCCGCGTAATTGGGAACCCACTTTGCGTAGTACGAGAAGAAGCCTAAGCATCTTCTCAGTGCTTTGATGCTAGTGGGTAGGGGAAGTTCAAGGAGGGGACGCATACGGTCTGGATCGGGGCCGATGACCCCGTTTTCCACCATGTATCCAAAGATTGCTAGGCGGTGCTTGTTAAATACGCACTTCTCCCTGTTATATGTCAGGTTCAGGCGAGACGCAGTGCGTAAAAACTTCTGGAGGTTGGCGTCGTGGTCCTGCTGGTCATGGCTGTAGATAGTGACGTTGTCCAGGTACGGGAAGGTAGCCCGTAGCCCGTTTTGGTCCACCATTCGGTCCATCTCACACTGGAAGACCGAGACCCCATTAGTGACGCCGAAAGGGACTCTTAAGAAGTGGTAGAGACAGCCATCCGCCTCAAAGGCCGTGTATTTTCGGTCCTCTGGGCGAATGGGGAGCTGGTGGGAGGCTGACTTCAAGTCGATGGTGGAGAACACCCAGTTCTGCGCAATCTGGTTGACCATGTCAGATATGCACGGGAGAGGGTACGCGTCCAGCTGCGTGTACTTATTAATGGTCTGACTATAGTCTATGACCATCCGGGGCTTGTCTCCAGTCTTGACCACCACGACTTGTGCTCTCCATGGGCTAGTGCTAGGTTGAATGACCCCTTCCCTGAGGAGCCGCTGAACCTCAGATCGAATAAAGATCCGATCCTCAGCGCTGTAACGCCTGCTCTTAGACGCGATGGGCTTGCAGCCTGGCACGAGATTTTCAAATAAGGAAGGCGGGGTAATTTTGAGTGTCGAGAGACTGCATTTGGAGCACGCTGGGCAATTTGCTGTGCTCCCACTGAAAGTGGAGGGAGTGGCCCATCGTACTGCAGGGTCACACTCTTCAGGTGGACCATAAAGTCTAGCCCCAGGAGTACTGGAGCGCAAAGGTGCGGTAACACGAGGAGCCTGAAGTTCTTGTAAACTGTGCCCCGCACCGTTAAGGTTACCATACAGCTCCCAAGAACAATAACAGATCGGGACCTCGACGCCATAGAGATTGTCTGCCTGACAGTTTGCACGCGGAGAGCGCACCGTTTCACTGTATCCGGATGGATAAAACTCTCCATGCTCCCGCTGTCAAACAAGCAATGTGTCAGGCGCCCGTTTACCTCTATGTCCATCATGGACTTGTCGAGTCTGTGAGGCTTGGCCTGGTCCAGGATGATTGACGCCACTGTTGGATCCCGAGTGTAACTGCAGGCAGCTGAGATAGTCGACGACGAGGACCCCTGCTGGTCTTCTGTGGCCGGTGTCGACCAAAACGGCTGCGCCCACGAATCGCACATGGTCAATGGTGTTGAAAGCAGTGGCACCCACAGGTCGCACGTGGCTTGCGTCGTCGTCATCAGAAATGGCGGCGCCCGTGAATCGCACGTGGTTGAAGACATCGAAGAGGCCGGAGATGAGGAGATGGATCCTGGGGAGTCACACGCAGCACTGCTAGGCTTGGAAGGGGTCTTTGCTCGGCACACTTTTGCATAGTGCCCTTTCTTCCCACAGGCGGAGCAAAACACCGTCCTGGCCGGACATCTCTGACGAGGGTGCTTCGCCAATCCGCAGAAATAGCACCGTGGGCCTCCTGGAGCTGCCGCAGCCGTCAGGTCTGAAGTTGAGAGCATTATCGCGCAGTTCCGAGGAGCCGCCGGGTACAGTTGAGGCGGTGGCTGTACTTGCCACGATGTTCCCACGTGGTCGGTGGGGTAGGTTTCAAGACTTCTGGAGGCCGTTTCCATCGCATCAGCCAATTCTACCATCTTAGCCAGGTCCAAGTTACCCTGCTCTAGCAGCCGCAGGCGAATATAGGATGAGCCGATTCCCGCCACGAACGCATCTCGGATTAGATTGTTGGTGTACTGAGTAGCCGACACCTCCTTGCAATTGCAGGCTCTGGCTAGCTGTTGAAGTTCGCGCAGGTACTGTCCCGTCGTTTCACCGGGCTGCCGCCGTCGAGTGGCTAATAGGTGACGAGCATGAATTTCATTTGGCGGTTTATGGTACAGCTTCTTGAGTAATTCGATGGCCTCTTTGTAATGTTGGGAATCACGGATTGTTGCATACACAGTGTCGCTCACCCTTACGTGGAGGACCCGCAATCTGTCGGCGTCAGTCTGGACTGCTGTCGAGGCGTCGATGTAATCCTGGAAAAACTTCAACCAATGGTCGAAAGTGTTCGACGCTCCTGCGGCACACGGATCCAAGGTTAGCCGATCGGGTTTCAGCATCTGCTCCTTTTTTTTTCTCCGAACAAAATTTCGGTATTTTGTTGCGAATAAAATTGATGCGCGATTAATTCACTCGGGAGGCTAGGTCGTACCCGGGAATAAAGGCTTTTATTCGCAACAAGAATAGAGCATACTGCTTAACAATACTATCCCAGACTAAGGGCCACTAGGAAGTAGCAGTGACCTTTATACTCCTATAAGAAGGCGGAGCCAAACGGAGTGTGCAACAGAACAATGTTAACAGGTGGAACACCCCAACCCTAACCCCAACAGTAACAAGAGTAACATATGTACAAGTACCCATAGTGGTAACCATCTATGGTTCACCACAAACATGTTAACATCGCATTGTCTTATGAATGGATGCATTTCCTACGTCAGTGGCTATCAATGGCTTTTAGTTTTGGCCTATTCATATAGTAATTTACAGTAATTGGTTTTCCTGCAGTTATGTATTCCCGATCCCACCTGTAGCTAATCTCATTATCTACCCCTGTTGTCCTTATCCTTAAGCCCTGGCTGGCTTCCTGTAGGATTTGATTCCTGCATGTTTAACTTTGAATAGCTGTCTGTCCTTTGTGTTTTAATCTCAGGTGGCTGTCTGTACTGAAAGTCAGTGCCCGTTTAATGCCTCTTTCCCAGGTGACTGTTTGTGTGCCAGGCAACCATCTTATGTGTACCCATCTGTATATTTTTCCCACTTCAGTCCCTACCTTTGGTCGGATTATGAATTTCACTAATCCTTAGACCAACAATTTTTATATGTATAATTCTTTGTTCTTCTTCTTTCCTTCTTCTTTTCTTCTGATGTCTTTGGGGCTCTTCATCAGGGTTTCTTCTTCGATGTATATACTGGCTCCTGGCACAATTCTAGTCACCATCACCTTGCAACAGACTTTTAGGCATCCAACAATGAGACAACAGATAATTACAATTGAAACGAGTATGACCAATCCATGTAATAAGTAAGATTCCCAGGATTCCCCCACTAAGCATTCCAGCCAGTTACTTCCTTTCTTGGGTCCCTGTCTGAAGCTATCAAATTGTTCTCTGATGCTATTGATGACCTGTGTAATGTTATCGGACTCGTCTGTGACATGGGTTATGCATTTATTGCCTATAATTGTACACACTCCCCCTCATTGTGCTCACTGGTAGTCCACTGCGTATCATGTCTGTTGTTCAGCCATTTCTTGGTTAACAGCCTCCAGTGCTTTTGAAGTGCTGTTTCCCAGGACTGTTAGTCCACAAACAATATGATTCCTATTCTTTGCACTAATCACTCCTGCTCCCCCCCCCCGCCCCCACCTCCCCCCCCCCCTTCCCAGTCAGCGCAGAATTCTTTGCAGATAGCCCGAGTTACTATTCTCCTCCGAATATGCCCCTTCTGAGGGCATGGAACAGTCAGTGGTCCGATTGTTCCTACTGCAAAACGGTTTGGGAGGTTTGGTGTTTCTGTCATGTCAGTACCATTGAAGAGGAACACATATCCCTTCTTAGCCCGGTAACATTTAGTGTCTTGATTATGAATTTGTTCATATTGCCAATTGTCCGGTTTACTTGACTCCCCGTTTGATCCCACCACCTGGTAAGTATCAAATGGGTATGTCCATTTGTCTGAGCTTACGTGAGTTCCATTGCATTGTCCACAAATAAGCTGTCTTCCCGCGGTTATATTCAGACATTTCTGTTCATCACAAGTGCAAGTAAACTGTCCCTTATTAACCCGACAATGTTGACGGACACACTGCGTCTGTACGCAGGAATTGTTCTTAGGGACCAAGGCATAGGCACATCCCCATCCCTGCCCTGTAAAACAAAGCGAATAGCTTGCAGTATCTGAACAAGCTTTTCCTCCCACCTGTTGGAACCCCCTGCACACAGGATCTGTGGGGTTTACAAGTCCCACACATCTCCCCTGTATACCTCTTTTATATTTGCCAATTTGTCCTTTACAGGGTGTATCTGATGTATCTAAAGTATATAAGTCATGAGGGGTCCACCCAGGGGTGGCTACAAATAGGGCTTCAACCGATTGTGCTAATGGGTGTGGTGAACCATAGATGGTTACCACTATGGGTACTGAACCATAGATGGTTTTCACCATGGGTACTTGTACATATGTTACTCTTGCTACTGTTGGGGTTAGGGTTGGTGTGTTCCACCTGTTGGTATTGTTCTGTGGTACACTCCGGTTGGCTCCGCCTACCTATAGGAGTATAAAGGTCACTGCACTGCCTAGTGACCCTTTAGTCTGGGATTGTATTGTTAAGCAGTATGCTCCAGTCTTGTTACTAATAAAAGCCTTTATTTCCCGGGTACGATCCAGCCTCCCGAGTGAATTAATCGCGCATCAATGGGTAACATACAGTTCAATTCCCGTGTAAATGTATGTGAGCTTTGTAAAACAAGTTATCCTCCAATCCAGTTAAATTTACAGTCACGACAACGCAAAGTAGTACAGTTACATACGCGATTACATACATATTCACAACGATCAAATATCAAACATAGAACATAGAACATAGAAAGCCACAGCACAAACAGGCCCTTCGGCCCACAAGTTGCGCTGATCATATCCCTACCTCTAGGCCTATCTATAGCCCTCAATCCCATTAAATCCCATGTACTCATCCAGAAGTCTCTTAAAAGACCCCAACGAGTTTGCCTCCACCACCACCGACGTCAGCCGATTCCACTCACCCACCACCCTCTGAGTGAAAAACTTACCCCTGACATCTCCTCTGTACCTACCCCCCAGCACCTTAAACCTGTGTCCTCTCGTAGCAACCATTTCAGCCCTTGGAAATAGCCTCTGAGAGTCTACCCTATCCAGACCTCTCAACATTTTGTAAACCTCTATCAGGTCACCTCTCTCCTTCGTCTCTCCAGGGAGAAGAGACCAAGCTCCCTCAACCTATCCTCATAAGGCATGCCCCCCAATCCAGGCAACATCCTTGTAAATCTCCTCTGCACCCTTTCAATGGCTTCAACATCTTTCCTGTAATGAGGTGACCAGAACTGCGCGCAGTACTCCAAGTGGGGTCTAACCAGGGTCCTATAAAGCTGCAGCATTATCTCCCGACTCCTAAACTCAATCCCTCGATTAATGAAGGCTAGTACGCCGTACGCCTTCTTGACCGCATCCTCCACCTGCGAGGCCGATTTAAGAGTCCTATGGACCCGGACCCCAAGGTCCTTCTGATCCTCTACACTGCTAAGAATGGTACCCTTCATATTATACTGCTGCTTCATCCCATTGGATCTGCCAAAATGGATCACTACACAATTATCCGGGTTGAAGTCCATCTGCCACTTCTCCGCCCAGTCTTGCATTCTATCTATGTCTCGCTGCAACTTCTGACATCCCTCCAAACTATCCACAACACCACCTACCTTGGTGTCGTCAGCAAACTTACCAACCCATCCCTCCACTTCCTCATCCAGGTCGTTTATGAAAATGACAAACAGCAAGGGTCCCAGAACAGATCCCTGGGGCATTCCACTGGTCACTGACCTCCATGTAGAGAAAGACCCCTCCACAGCCACTCTCTGCCTTCTGCAGGCAAGCCAGTTCTGGATCCACAAGGCAACAGCCCCTTGGATCCCATGCCCTCTCACTTTCTCAAGAAGTCTTGCATGGGGGACCTTATCGAACGCCTTGCTGAAGTCCATATAGACCACATCCACCGCTCTTCCTTCGTCAATGTGTTTGGTCACATTTTCAAAGAACTCAACCAGGCTCGTAAGGCACGACCTGCCCTTGACAAAGCCGTGCTGACTACTTTTGATCATACTAAACTTCTCTAGATGATCATAAATCCTGTCTCTCAGGATCCTCTCCATCAACTTACCAACCACTGAGGTTAGACTCACCGGTCGGTAATTTCCCGGGCTGTCCCTGTTCCCTTTCTTGAATATAGGGACCACATCTGCAATCCTCCAATCCTCCGGAACCTCTCCCGTCTCCATCGACGATGCAAAGATCATCGCCAAAGGCTCCGCAATCTCCTCCCTCGCCTCCCACAGTAACCTGGGGTACATCCCATCCGGTCCCGGCGACTTACCAACCTTGATGCCATTCAATAGTTCCAACACATCCTCTTTCTTTATGTCCACATGCTCGATCCTTTCTGTCCACCGCAAACCAGCAGTACAACCACCCAGATCCCTTTCCACCGTGAATACCGAGGTAAAGTATTCATTAAGCAGCTCCGCCATTTCTAACGGTTCCGCACAAACTTTTCCCCCTTCACCTTTTAAGGGTCCTATGCCTTCACATCTCATCCTTTTACTCTTGACATATTTGTAGAAAGCCTTGGGATTCTCCTAACACTATAATTCATATAATCTTTACAAGTTATATTATCTATTAACCCGCACGCGCCAGTCGTTCTTGCTTGCAGTCTTTGCCTATGTTGAGGAAAACATTTTCGTTAGTTCATCAATTTAATTACTTATTTGTCCCCTTGTATATTTTTAGCTGTGTCCAATGTTTCCAGACCTCTTTCCCTCTTATGTCTATACAGGCACAGGTATCTCCACTAATTATAACTTCATATGGCCCATTCCATTTTGGTGCAAACCCTGGTTTGTCAGGTAATGTTTTTACTAGGACGCGACTTCCGCTGTTGGGGCGTCAGGGAGCATTTCAAGCTCTCTCTCTGCGTCTTTTATTTCCTGATTTTCCTTTAGCAATTTGCGTATCCCTCTTAGTGGGTGCTTAGTTCCAGAACATATCTCCTGATTTTATCTTTTAGTGGACCTACATCGGTCCCATCTGTTATGATGCTTGCATCGCCCGTCCTGTCATTAGCTCATAAGGGGTTAATCCGGCTGTCCGGTTTGTGGTAGCCCCTAATCTCATTAGTATAGTGGGCAATACCTCTGTCCACATTTTCCCCGATGTTTGTATGGCTTTACCTAATGCATTTTTTAGTGTTCTATTCATGCGTTCCACCATTCCAGAACTCTGTGGGTGGTAAGGGATGTGAAATTTTTGTTTGTTTTATCCCCATTAATTGGCATACTGTTTTTCGGTGAAGTGCGTCCCTTGGTCCGAATCGATTTATAAGAACATAAGAACATAAGAATCAGGAGCAGGAGTAGGCCATCTAGCCCCTCGAGCCTGCCCCGCCATTCAATAAGATCATGGCTGATCTGAAGTGGATCAGTTCCACTTACCCGCCTGATCCCTATAACCCCTAATTCCCTTGCCGATCAGGAATCCATCTATCCGTGATTTAAACATATTCAACGAGGTAGCCTCCACCACTTCAGTGGGCAGAGAATTCCAGAGATTCACCACCCTCTGAGAGAAGAAGTTCCTCCTTAACTCTGTCCTAAACTGACCCCCCTTTATTTTGAGGCTGTGCCCTCTAGTTCTAGTTTCCTTTCTAAGTGGAAAGAATCTCACCATCTCTACCCTATCCAGCCTATTTGTAGGGGTACACCCCATCTAGGGATTACCTCTTCTGCCAATCTCCTAGCCACCATGGTAGCAATACAATTTGTAGTAGGGAACGCTTCTACCCACCTGGTGAACTGGTCTATAATAACCAGACAATAAGTTTTGCCATGGGATTGTGGTAGTGGCCCTGTGAAATCTATTTGCAGATGTTCCCAGGGTCCCTTTGGTCTTGGCTGTTGTCCCATTTTAATTTTTATGGGTCTACCAGGGTTGTATTGTGCGCATGTCACGCATCGGTGACAGTGTCGGGCTCTATCTCTTCCCATTCCTTTCCACCACCATTCCTTTCCTATACTAGTTATCATGGCCTCTCTACCCACATGTGAGTGTCCATGGTGTAGTTGCAATAGGGTGTTTTGTATGCACTCTGGTGCTATTACCTTATCTTCCCATCTCCAAATGTTATCAGTCCCTTTGACTGCTCCCTGTACTTTCCATTTCTCCTTTTCCTCCCTTGGGGTATCCTCATGTAAGTCCCGAATATCTATTTCGTCTCCTGTCTGTTCTGTTGCTGCTATTGGCAGCTTGCCAATTGTCTCCTGTCCTAAGGCTAACTGTGCCGCCCTGTCTGCGGCTTGGTTCCCTTTGAAATTTAACCAGTCTGGGTTATCTCTTCCTGGCTCTTTCTGGTGCGCTTTAATTTTGATTACTGCGGTTTCTCTAGGTTTCTCGCTAGCTCTCAACAATGCCTCAATTCTTTGCTGGTGCTTAATAGGGGCCCCTCCTGTGGTTATGAACCCTCTTCTTCCCCATGCTGACATGTATGACTCCGAATGCATAGCGACTGTCTGTATAGATGTTTACCGTTTTACCTTCAGATAACTCTAGCGCCTGTGTGAGTGCCACTAGTTCTGCCACTTGTCCGGATAGACCTCCGTCAATCCTTTCTGGCCTTACAGTCTCTAATTTGTCATTCCCTGCTTCCCACCCTGTTCGGGGTGATCCTTCCACATATTTGCGTGACCCATCCACAAAAAGGGTCTCCTCAGCTGTTACTAAGGGCATATCCTTTATCCTACCCTCTTCTTTGTCCCTATCTATATCCTCACAATTGTGTAGCTCTCCTTCGTCTAAAATCCCTTCTGCCGGGTTATTCCCTGTATCCCTTATTATTATCACAGACTTGCTTGGAGGTAGGAGGACAGCTTCCCACTTAGCCCTTCTCATGTTTGAGACTGACCTTAGTTTTCCCGTGTTCAACATTTCCACCAAGGTGTGTTTGGTGTGAAGGATTATATTCCCGGCCATGATTACTGGCTCGCTCACCTTTACAGCCCAGGCGGCGCAATCCAAGGCGGCTATGCACCTTGGCAGTCCGATGACTACCGGCCCTTCTGCTGTGGAATAATACCCTATGGGTCTCTTTCTGTCAGTAAGAAGTTTAACAACACCAGGTTAAAGTCCAACAGGTTTATTTGGTAGCAAAAGCCACACAAGCTTTCGGAGCTGCAAGCCCCTTCTTCAAGTGTTATCAGGCACTCACCTGAAGAAGGGGCTTGCAGCTCCGAAAGCTTGTGTGGCTTTTGCTACCAAATAAACCTGTTGGACTTTAACCTGGTGTTGTTAAACTTCTTACTGTGTTTACCCCAGTCCAATGCCGGCATCTCCACATCATCTCTTTCTGTCGCCATGGTCTTGTGTTACCACAGCGAAATAGAACCCTCCCTCAGTACTACAATGGATATGGAAGTCCTTATTAGAATCGGGTAATCCTAGTCTAGGGGCTGATATCAGTTCTGTTTTTAGTTTAGTGTAAGCCTCTTCCTGCTCGGGTCCCCATTTTGGTTAAAAAGGTTAAGGCTCATGGGATACAAGGAGAAGTGGCTAGATGGGTGGAGAACTGGCTTGGCCATAGGAGACAGAGGGTAGCGGTCGAAGGGTCTTTTTCCGGCTGGAGGTCTGTGACCAGTGGTGTTCTGCAGGGCTCTGTACTGGGACCTCTGCTATTTGTGGTATATATAAATGATTTGGAAGAAGGTGTAACTGGTGTAATCAGCAAGTTTGCGGATGACACGAAGATGGCTGGACTTGCGGATAGCGATGAGCATTGTCGGGCAATACAGCAGGATATAGATAGGCTGGAAAATTGGGCGGAGAGGTGGCAGATGGAATTTAATTGAGATAAATGCGAAGTGATGCATTTTGGAAGAAATAATGTAGGGAGGAGTTATACAATAAATGGCAGAGTCATCAAGAGTATAGAAACACAGAGGGACCTAGGTGTGCAAGTCCACAAATCCTTGAAGGTGGCAACACAGGTGGAGAAGGTGGTGAAGAAGGTATATGGTATGCTTGCCTTTATAGGACGGGATATAGGGTATAAAAGCTGGAGTCTGATGATGCAGCTGTATAGAACGCTGTTTAGGCCACATTTGGAGTACTGCGTCCAGTTCTGGTCGCCGCACTGCCAGAAGGACGTGGAGGCGTTAGAGAGAGTGCAGAGAAGGTTTACCAGGATGTTGCCTGGTATGGAGGGTCTTAGCTATGAGGAGAGATTGGGTAAACTGGGGTTGTTCTCCCTGGAAAGACGGAGAATGAGGGGAGATCTAATAGAGGTGTACAAGATTATGAAGGGGATAGATAGGGTGAACGGTGGGAAGCTTTTTCCCAGATCAGAAGTGACGATCATGAGGGGTCACGGGCTCAAGGTGAGAGGGGCGAAGTATAACTCAGATATTAGAGGGATGTGTTTTACACAGAGGGTGGTGGGGGCCTGGAATGCACTGCCAAGTAAGGGTGGTGGAGGCAGACACGCTGACATCGTTTAAGACTTACCTGGATAGTCACATGAGCAGCCTGGGAATGGAGGGATACAAACGATTGGTCTAGTTGGACCAAGGAGCAGCACAGGCTTGGAGGGCCGGAGGGCCTGTTTCCTGTGCTGTACTGTTCTTTGTTCTTTGTTCTACAAGATCTAAAGCTGGTTTTCCCCCTTTGACTAGTCTTTGTATGGGTTCTGCTAATTTTGCGAACTCTGGGATGAAACTCCGGCTATAGTTGAATAGTCCTAGCACCTTTCTGACCCCTCTTAAGGTGACGGGTCACAGCATTTGTTGTATTGCCTTCTTTCGGTCCGTTGGCATTTCTTTAAGTCCTTGGGATATAAGGTGTCCTAGGTATAGGACCTGTGTTTTCCCGATTTGTGCCTTTTTGGGGCTCACCTTTAACCCTGCGGCTTTTAATTCATTCAGTACTAAATATAAGGCTTCTTGATGTCCTGACTTGGACTCTGAAGCTATCAGGATATCGTCTACATATTGTAGGATCGCACTACCCTCTGGCAGTTCTACCCTGTTCAGGATGTCACTCATTGCTCGATGGAATATAGCGGGGCTGTTGTGGAATCCCTGTGGTAAACGAGTCCAAGTGTACTGCTTGTCTCCCACTGTAAAGGCGAATTTGTCTTGGGATTCAGGATCCAATGGTAAGGACCAGAATCCATTGGCTATATCCAATACTGTGAATATTTTATGCTCCTGTGACAGTCCATTCAGGATTGTCGAAGGGCTTGCTACAATGGGGTGCAATTTGGACGTGACTTTATTGAGTCCGGTGTAATCTATCATGAGCCTATAGCTTCCGTCAGGCTTGCTCACTGGCCATATTGGGGAGTTAGTGGTGCTTGTGGTTTCTCTCAGAATCCCCCTCTCCGCTAACCCTTTAACTATCTCCACTACAGCTTTCTCTGCCTCTGGTTTGATTGGGTATTGTCGGTGTGGCTTATGCTCCGCTCCTGGTACCTTTATTGGATCCGTTTTAGTCAAACCGGAATCTAACTTCGTTTTAGCCCATACTCCGGGGACGGAAGCACAGATGGCTCCGAACCCTCCTGTTTCTAATTCCCAATTTCTGGTGATGACTGTGGCCACCCTAATAGTTTCGAGGTGACTTGTAAGTTTCCCTATTCTCATTTTCCGACCGTCCTGTCTTGGCCAGATTAATTCTCCCTTTCCACAGTCTATCAGAATCTCATATTCTTTCATCAGATCATTTCCCATTATTGTACCCTCGGAGTACCAGGAGAAGAGAAATCCCAGGCAAGAACAAGGCTAGAAAGAGTAGCAGCTTACAGTAATGGGAATAAAACCTCATTGGTATATACAGATTATTTATCTGTACTAACGTGGTCTCGCTCAGGTAGGCGGGTGTTTTGTTCCCTCCTATCCCGGTCAGGTAAATCATTTTATTTGTGGTGGGTAAGGGTTGGTCAGTGACAGATATGGATGCTCCTGTGTCCACTAGCATCTCACATTGCCTGCCCCCTACTAGTGCTGACACGTAAATCCTTCCCTCCTTCTCACCCTTGTGAATGGGGGCTGCAGACCGTCAATCTTGCTGACCCCGGAGGTCCTGTGGTTCCTCCGGTTCTGCTGTGGTCATGGATCGGGTCAGGGGTTTCCCATGCTTATTCCAACACACTGCTTCTGTGTGTCCATATTTATTACCGTGGCTGCAATGTTTCCCACTGTTCCCAAATCTGCTCCCTTTCCGTGGAGTCCCGCAATCCCTCGCAAAGTGTCCTTGCCGGCCACAATCAGTTTAGACTTTGTTCCATTCCCATTACTGTAAGCTGCTACTCTTTCTAGCTTTGTTCTTGCCTGGGATTTCTCTTCTCCCGGTGCTCTGCTAGCCCACTCTACCAATTCATCGTAATCTTGGGTGAGCGCTGGAGAGTCCATCCTTAAAAGCCTGGATGAACACTCAATCCCCTCGACCTGGGTTCCCTTGTCCTGAGCACTCTTGATATACCTGGAACAACCATTCCCCGTATTCAGAAGCTCCTTTCCCTTTTAACTGTTTTGTTGTGGTAATTCTGCTCCAGTTAGTGGGAGCATTCCCTAATACCCTCTGAATCTCTGCTCTAAACTGGGTGAAGGGTGCCTGTTGGGCATCTATCTCCAATGTTAGGGCGACTGCATGTGTCCACTGTCCTCCATTATAATCCTGTGCTGGAGGAGCAGCGGGTCCACCTGCTCCCTGCTTCCACTTATCCGCGGGACAGGCTGCCCTGACCAGCTGGTGTACGTCTCTCAGGTGTAATTGGTGTCCTACCCAGATTGTGTCTAGTTCTTCCCAGAATTTAGTGTTTGCACTTCTCGGTTGTAATTTACCCAGGGAAGCCATTATCTGTTGTCTCTCACCTGGGGTGAAGGGTTGATAAGTTGCCTTTGGTCGCACATTTGTTCCCCCTTGGGTTACTGGTGCTAAGTTGTGCTCTAGCACTTCTCACTCCTCTGAAGGAGCGGTTGGTTCCTGCTGTGTGGACTCATAAGGAGGTAGTGGAACAGTTTCCCCTCTCCATTGCTTTTCTTCTAAAACCTGGTTTTGCTTTTCCAGTTCCCTCATTCGGGATTCTAATTTTCTAATCCTTTCTTTATCTTCTCTCCACTTCTTAGTAGAGGCGACTACTTGCTCAATTAGACCAGCTAACTGATGTGTTAACATTACTCCTATCTTCTTTGTCTTGTTTCTCTCTTCTTTATCTATCCACTCTCTCTGCTGCTCTAAGGTCTGAGAAGTATCCCAGCCATCTTTTTGCATTCTCTTTATTAACTCTTTCCTGTCTGTCATGTAAATTTCAATGAGGGATCCTGCAGGTCCCCTTTGAACTTCATTATCTGCCATTTCGCAGAATTCACTAACCCCGGCCACGATTACTCTCGAGTAAAGTGTGCTCTCTACCGTAGGGACTTCACTACCCCCGGCCACTATTACTACTCTAGCACCATGTTTCACTACTGTTACAGGGTTTCAAGTTATACTCTCGGCTTCCACTATTACCACCTCGGCAAGGTGCTTCTCCACCGGAGTCCGGTTTAGGTCAGAGTTGATCAAGCTCCTTTTCCGCCCCGCTTTTCACAACATTGACAGTACAGTTCCCAACTTTTCAAACTTTCATGCAATCAGATGGCAACTCTGCGTTTGTTCGCCACTACAGAGTTTGATGTTAACCGACCTCTGCCACTTGTGCTTCACAATCCTAAGTGTCTCTTTACCCACTTCAATCTCCTGGCCTTCGCATGGGAGGTTTCTCCTCTTAACAGCCGGTCTAAGGCAGGGTTTTGAGACAGTCCTCTTGTCGGTCAGCACAAGCAACAGTTACTTATCACTATCAGCAGTTAGTACTTATCACTATATCATATACAACAATACTTATTACTACAAATACCCCTTAAGTTTAACCCCTTGCAAACTGTATTCTTGACCTTGTCTGACTCTCACAGATTCAGTGATCTCTACCCCGGCTCCGATCGTGGCCAATCGATCTCACCAGTAATAGGATCCTAGCCGACTACGCCAATTGTTGTGGGAAATGTACCACTGGGTCAGGCTTGAAGGTTTCAAGAATACAGCTTTATTTTAACGAAGCTTCGTGGAGAAAAGGCACTAACAAGCAGAAAACCTTCTCTCAATGAGACAATAGGAGCAGTCCATCTTTATACCCTTTACACAATAGGTGGACCGGACATGTAGCCATTATCACATTGTTGTAATCAAGTAGGTGATCGATTGTTAACACATCGTTATAGACAAATACAGACAGATACAGACATGAGCATGTTAACATCGCATTGTCTTATGAATGGATACATTTCCTACATCAGTGGCTATCAATGGTTTTTAGTTTTGGCCTATTCATATAGTAATTGGTTTTCCTGCAGTTATGTATTCCCGATCCCACCTGTAGCTAATCTCATTATCTACCCCTGTTGTCCTTATCCTTAAGCTCTGGCTGGCTTCCTGTAGGATTTGATTCCTGCATGTTTAACTTTGAATAGCTGTCTGTCCTTTGTGTTTTAATCTCAGGTGGCTGTCTGTACTGAAAGTCAGGGCCCGTTTAATGTCTCTTTCCCAGGTGACTGTTTGTGTGCCAGGCAACCATCTTATGTGTACCCATCTGTATATTTGTCCCACTTCATCTCCATGTTCTTCCTGCCTCACACTTTTTCTCATCTGCTATCTATCTGCCCATTCCACAAAATTGTCTATGTCCTTTTGAAGTTCAATCAGAGATTCAGAATCTCAAAAGGATATCAGGGGAAGGAGCAGGTAGCATCTTCCAAGTTGTTGAACACAGCTTGTTGAGTCCAGAGGGTTGTAAAGTGCCCAATCAGAAGATGAGATGCTGTTCATTCAGTTTTCGTTGGGCTTCTTTGCTCTTGCCCCTATTAATAGAGCCCATGTTACTGTAAGCTTTATTCACTGCTCTCCCTGCCTCTCCTGTTACCATCAATATTTTATGTTGTCTCGCCATGTTCTCCCTACCAAAATGCAACACCTCACACTTCTTCTCATCTGCTGCCTATCTGCCCACTCCACCACATTGTCTCTGTCCTTTTGAAGTTCACAGTAAGAGTTTTAACAACACCAGGTTAAAGTCCAACAGGTTTATTTGGTAGCAAATACCATTAGCTTTCGGAGCGCTGCTCCTTCATCAGATGAAGTGGAAATCTGCTCTCAAACAGGGCACCAAGACACAAAATCAAGTTACAGAATACTGATTAGAATGCAAATCCCTACAGCCAACCAGATCTTAAAGATGCAGACAATGTGGGTGGAGGGAGCATTAAACACAGGTTAAAGAGATGTGTATTCTCTCCAGACAGGACAGCCCGCAAGTCCAGGAGGCAAGCTGTGGGGGTTACTGATAATGTGACATAAATCCAACATCCCGGTTTAGGCCATCCTCATGTGTGCGGAAGTTCAATCAGAGAGTCAGGAGTTCAAAAGAATATCAGAGGAAGGAGCAGGTAGCATCTTCCAGTTTCGAGGAAGTGTGTGTATGCATTTCATCCCGGAATCTATTTACAATCTATATTAATGTCTGAGATACAGGGATAGAAGGTTCTATGGCCAAATTTGCAGATGACACAAAAATAGGCGGGACAGTAAGTTGCAATGACGAAATAAAAACCTTACGAATGGACATAGAAAGGTTTGGAGAGTGGGCCAAAATGTGGCAGATGGAGTTTAATGTGGATAAGTATAAGGTCATGCATTTTGGTCGGAAAAGTGGGAAGGCAACTTATTATCTAAATGGGGAGAGACTTCAGGATGCTCCGGTGCAGAGGGATCTGGGTGTCCTCGTTCATGATTCACAGAAAACTAGCATGCAGGTACAGCAGATAATAAAGAAAGCGAATGGAATGCTGGCATGTATAGCTAAAAGGATAGAATATAAAGGTAAGGAAGTATTGTTGCAACAATGCAAGGCATTCGTGAAGCCGTACCTGGAGTATTGCGCACAATTTTGGTCCCCTTATTTGAGGAACAATGTAATGGCATTGGAGGCAGTTCAGAGGAGGTTCATTAGTTTGATTCCAGAGACGAGGGGTTTGTCGTATGAAGAGAGTTTGAACAGTTTAGGCCTATACTCTCTGGAATTTGAGGGGAGATCAAATTGAGGTTTACAAGTTAACAAAAGGTATGGATAAAGTAGACGTGGAGTGGGTGCTTCCTCTTGTGGGGCATTCTAGGACGAGATGTTGTAGTCTTAGGATAAGGGGTAGCAAATTTAAAATAGAGCTGAGGAGAAGAAACTGCTTCTCCCAAAGGGTTGTGAATCTGTGGAATTCGCTACCCCAAAGTGCGGTGGATGCTGGGACAGGGAGTAAATTTAAGGAGGTATTGGACAGATTTTTAATTGGTAATGGGTTAAAGGCTTATTGGGGAGAAGGCAGGAAAATGGGGATGAGGAGCATATCAGGTGTGATCGAATGACAGAGCGGACGAGATGGGCAAATGACCTAATTCTGCTCTTATATCTTATGAATCTGAGAACATGAATCATTTGTGTGTTGTAATTGTGTGTCGACATCTCAAGTTAGCAAGTGTGCCTGAGGTGTTGGGTGAACTGAAGAGAGGAATTAAAGGAACAGCTTTTGTCTGGAAAGTGTAGGTGACATTACTGCTTGAATGTGGGGATGAGACACAGTTTAGTAGAAACATTGTATTGAATTGTGTCAATGAAAAACAAGAGGCAGAAAATGCAACTGCCCAGAAACAGCCAGGATCAGTTGATCAGTTGGCAGGAAATGCACTTGCCAGTGTTGGACACAGAAGTGGGTAAATGCAGGTTTGTTCAAGAAAATCAATGTGGATTTCTTCAGTGGAATTCCTTGTTTGAGGTTTTGAAAAGGTGCAGGGAGCATTGAGGAGAGTTGGTGTGGTGAACGTGGATTTGAAAAAGACATTTGAAAAATTTCCTCAGAGCAGATTTGGAAACAAAGCTGGAGCTGAAACTTACCTGGTTGATCCTGCCAGCCCCAGATGCTTGTCTCAAAGATTTAGCGAGAGCTGAACTTCAAATAGAAATCGATTGATGTCAGTGAGGTGTGGCGGTGTTAACACATTTTCACAGTATCTCAAAGGGAAAGAACTGCTGCTGTTTGACAGGCAGAAAAAAGAGAGGAACTTCCGTACAAAGCTGGTAAAGTTTTTTGTATCAACAACGAAGCAGGATGATTGAGACTGGTTAAATAGAGATTTAAAGATTCAAGGAATTAAGAAAGCCACAAGGAGAGGAGGTATTTAGTGACAATAAAAAGTATTAATCAAATATATCATATTTGTAGGTGTCTGTCATTCAGGTAGAGTAATTGAGAATGTGTTGATTGCTCTTGTGGCATCAAATCTGACATGGGTGGCATGGTGACACAGTGGTTAGCACTGCTGCTTCACAGTGTGAGGGATGTGGGTTCGGGGTTCCTGGCTTGGGTCACTGTCTGTGTGCAGTTTGATGTGGAGATGCAGTTAGATGTGGAACTCCAAGCATTCTCCAAGGCGGCCTTCACGACACATGACAACGCAGAGTCGCTGAGCAGAGACTGATAGCCAAGTTCCACACACATGAGGACGGCCTAAACCAGGATCTTGGGTTCATGTCACACTATCTGTAACCCCCATGACTTGCCTGGGCTTGCAAAATATCACTAACTGTCCTGGCTGGAGACAATACACATCTCTTTAACCTGTGCTTAACCCTCTCTCCAATCACATTGTCTGTACCTTTAAGATTTGATTACCTGTAAAAACTCGCATTCCAACCATTATTTTGTAAATTGAGTTTGTGTCTTTATATGCCCTGTTTGTGAACAGAACTCCCACTCACCTGATAAAGGGGCAGCGTTCCGAAAGCTAGTGGCTTTTGCTACCAAATAAACCTGTTGGACTTTAACCTGGTGTTGTTAAACCTCTTACTGTGTGGGCAGTTTGCACATTCTCCCTTTGTCTTTGTGGGTTTCCTCCCATAGTCCAAAGATGCGCTAGTTAGGTGCATTGGCTATGCTAAATTTTCCCTCAGTGTACCTGAACAGGTGCTGGAGTGTGGCGACTCAGGGATTTTCACTGTAACTTCATTGCAGTGTGAATGTAAAACTACTTGTGACTAATAAATAAACTTTACTTTTAATACTTTTTGTTTTGACAACCATCATCTTTAATTTTCATTGCTGAAATACCCAGAGATCAATTAGCTTCAGTCAGGGAGCTGCCTTCTAAAATCAGCGCAACTTAGAGCAAGGAAACCTCTGTAGGGACTTGTCTTTTATAATAAATCAACCACTTCAATTGTTTTTGCACACGAGTCCTTCAGATCCAATCACAAGTTAACTCTATTCCTTTCTCCACAGATGCTGCCAGAGCTACTGAGCATTTCCAACATTTTCACTTATTATTATAAAGGAATAAGTCAGTTCCAATCACACGGTCATTACTGCGAGCTTTGGAATTGATACTATGAGGTTTTGTGTGCAAACAATGGGCTGACTCATAAACACATCAAATCTTCCACTGGAGAAAAAGGAGCAAATTGCATGCTCCAGGTTTTTATCATATACAGCCCCAGTGGCATTATGGATAAGGCACTGGCCTCCGGAGCCAGGGATTCTGGGTTTTAGTTTCATGTGGGAGTGAGATATCCCTCATGCTTGAAATGAACATGAAAATAATTTCTATATTGCGTGGTCAGCAGCAACTCCTCTCAGAGGAACAGTATTTAGCCAATTGAAGTCACTGTTAGTCTGTGCTGATTTTAAAACAAGCTCTCCAGCTGAATTGCAGCATCCAGCTCTCAGTCACTGCTCTGTGGTTTTGACAGTGAAAATGTGATCAGAGTTTCTAACTCTCCCACACTTTCAGACCCCAGATCCCTCTGGGTGGAAGTAAATTCTCCTCATCTCCGCTCTCATCCTTTAGTCAAATAGTTGAAATCTATATCCACTGGTATTTAACTTCACTGCTTAGGGAAGCAGGTCCTTCCTATTCACTCCGGTTAGGCTCCTCACATTTTTAATTAATTAAAATCAATTAAATTCCAGCAGGAACATCTTGAGCTTTGTCCTGTGCCTACAGTCCCTAAATAAATGTCCATAGTCACGTCAGTTCCACAGAAAACATCCCAAGATTATCGAATCTCTGATCATGGTTAAAGTTCTCCTTTCCTGACAGCATCCTTTCAAACTTCACTTTATGTATCCACTGCCACCAGCTTTTTACCAATTTGAAAATACCCAGATCAACCCGGACAGATGCAAGAATGCCAAATTTCAAAGGGATTAACAATTGATGAAAAGAGAGCTGATCGGATTGCAACTTGGCTCTGATTAGTCAAGGTATTCCCATGGAGAATGCACCAAGGAATCACTTTAAATCTGTGCTCTCCCGTTCTTGATCCTTTTACGAGCGGGAATAGTTTGTCCCTATCTACTCTATCCAGCTACCTCCTGATTTTGAACAACTCCATCAAATCTGCTCTCAGACTTCTCTTCAAGTAAAATAGTCTCAACTTAGCTAACCTACCCTCAAAACTGAAGTTTCTCGTCCCTGGAACCATTCTTGGAAAGCTCTTCTGCACTCTCTTCAATGTGTACACATCCTTCCTATAGTGTGGTGGCCAGAACTGTACACAGTACTCCAGCTGAAGTCTGAATAATGTTGTGTCTAAGTTGCTCCTTTCTCTTGCCCTTATTAATCAAGCCCTTGATACTGTAAGTTCTATTCACTGCTTTCTGCACCTCTCCTGTCTCCTTCAATGATCTATGCATGTATACACTCAGGTCCATCTGCTCCTCCACTTCTTTAAGAATCTTACTCCTTATTTTCTATTATCTCTCCATGTTCTTCCTACCAAAATGCAACACCTCACAATTCTTCTCATCTGCCGCCGAGCTGCCCAATCCACCAAATTGTCTCTGTCCTTTTGCAGTTCAGTCAGTCAGGAGCAGAAAAGGATATCAGGAGAGGGAACAGGTAGCATCTTCCAGGGAGGAAGAGCGTGTATCTATTTCGTTGCTGACTGAATGTGGGATATTAGACGCAGTTTAGTAGAAACATTGTATTTGATTGTGCCAATGAAAAACAAGGGGCAGAAATTGTATCTGCCCAGAACAGCTAGAATTGGTTGATGAGTTGGAAGGAAATGTATTTGTTACAGAGGTGTTAAATGTTGCCCCACCCCAGAAGGAACTTGAACCCACAATCCCTGACTTAGGAGGCCAGTGCCTTATCCATTAGACCACTAGGGTTGTATGAGTGCAGGTGCTGCAGCTTGTAAATTAGCCCTTTGGCCTTAGAACCTTAGGGTCATTGTGGGACAAAAGGTCACTTCCTGTCTTTATTCACTGCCACATTTGAAGGCATTTTGTGAGCCAGCTCTTTCTTTCCATTCACAGCGATATTCTATCAATTCCAAAGCTCCCATCAATCATGTAACACAATGTGATGATTGCCTCCCACTCCAAGATGGCGCCGGAGCGAGGCGGCTTCTTGCAAGCTATACCCAGCATACCTTCTAATTCTATCTCTTACTCTCGTTCTATGCTTCTGAAAACTTGTTCTAACTCATTTCATTTAGTTGATCTTTCTCTATACCCTGGCTATGAGTGTAACACTGCACTCTCTTCTTTCTTTCCCTATGAATGGCATGCTTTGTCTGTATAGCACGCACAAAACACTACTTTTCACTGTATACTAATACACGTGACAATAATCAATCAAATCAAATTCGAATCTTGTCCTGGTCCAGATGAACCTTCTGAATCGTTTATTTTCCGTGGGCTGTCAGTAGGAAAGTTTCCAGCGATTATAATTCGGTACAAAATGAACAGTCACTTGGGTAAATGCAACTTTGTTCAGGAAAATCAACATGGATTTGTTCAGTGGAATTCCTGTTTAAATAACTTGGTTGTGGTTTTGAAAAGGTGCAGGGAGTGTTGAGGAGAGTTGCTGTGGTGCACATGGATTTGTAAAAGACATTTGAAAAAGTTCCTCAGAGCAGATTTGGGAACAAGGCTGGAGCTGAAACTTACCTGGTGGATCCTGCCAGTACCAAATGCTAGTCTCAAAGATTTAGCGAGGGCTGAATTTCAAATAGAAATAGATTGATGTCAGTGAGGTGTGGTAGTGGTAACACTTTTTTCACAGTATCACACAATCATTACCGGAACCTTTGAATTTGATACAATGAGGTTCTGTATGAAAAGAATGGGCTGACTCAACAACACATCAAATGGGGCGGCACGGTAGCACAGTGGTTAGCACTGCTGCTTCACAGCTCCAGGGATCTGGATTCGATTCCCGGCTTAGGTCACTGTCTGTGTGGAGTTTGCACATTCTCCTCGTGTCTGCGTGGGTTTCCTCCGGGTGCTCCGGTTTCCTCCCACAGTCCAAAGATGTGCGGGTTAGGTTGATTGGCCATGTTAAAATTGCCCCTTAGTGTTCTGAGGTTGGTTAGAGGGATTAGTGGGTAAAATATGTAGGGATGGGGTTAGAGCCTGGGTGGGATTGTGGTCGGTGCAGACTCGATGGGCCGAATGGCCTCTTTCTGTACTGTAGGGTTTCTATGGTTTCTATCTTCCACTGATCACCTGGAGACGAAGGAGCAGATTGGAAGCTCCAGATTTGCCCCTTGTACAGCCCCAGTGGCCTAATGAATAAGACACTGGCTTCTGGAGCCAGGAATTGTGGGTTCAAGTCCCATCTGGGGTGATGGATTCTTTGGGCTTGACGCAAAACTAAAAGTAGTTTAAATCTATATCCACTGGTGTTTAATTGTTCTACTCAGGGAAACCAACCGTTTATTCACTGCGGTTAGGCTACTTACAATTTTAAGATATCAATTAAACCTCCTTGTGATGGATCCTTTGTTGCCTTCTTATTGATAAGGACTGAAGAATTCCTAAGGCTTCTTCAGTTTGCTCTGCTTAATTGTGTACAGTCAGCCTTTTTATAGGGCATTTACAATTTCCAGTAAACATAATTGCTTCTAGTCACACACACCAGTAAATTATTTCCACCTGATACAAAGAGGTAACCTGAGACAATAGCTGCTTAATCACATCTCTTCAGTAATGTCATTATCTTTAGTGGTGGACGGATGGAACGTCCGTTCAAACAATGGTCACTTAATCATATCTTAAGTATAGTTTTGGTGCTGTTAGCAAGGATATTCAGCTGTGTTCTGTTGATAGATATAGCAAAACATCTACCTTTTGTCTGCGCTATCTATTTCATGTAAATGCAAAGACAGGCAGTCTACAGTGAGGGTGCTGATAATTTTCCTGGCCCCATGGATGACCCCCTGCTGAGCTCAGTTCTCCTCTCCCACACTTGTTCTTGCCTTATGTACAAAGTCCATGATACTGTGTGCTTTATTAACTGCACTCTCCACCTCTCCTGTCACCTTCAATGATCTATGCATCTCTACACCCAAGACCCCATGTTCCTGCACTCTTTCAGAATTGTACTCCTTATTTTCTATTGTCACTCCATGTTCTTCCTGCCAAAATGGACCAGCCAACAATCCTTTTCATATGCCACCTATCCACCCACTCCACGACATTGTTTCTGTCCTTTTGAATTTCAGTCAGTCATGAGCTGAAAAGGACATCAGGAGAAGGAGTAGGTCGCATCTTTCAGTTTGGAGGAAGAGTGTGCCTGTGTGTCACTACAGCCTGAATGTGGGATCTTAGACACAGTTTGGCAGAAAGATTGTATTGGATTGTGTCAATGAAAAACAAGGGGCAGAAAATGTATCTGCCCAGAAATAGCCAGGATCAGTTAATGAGTTTGCAAGAAGTGCATTTGCCAGTATTGGACACAAAGGTGTCAAATGGTGCCCCAGATGGGACACAAACACACAATCACTGGCTTAGGAGGCCAGTGCCTTATCCATTAGGCCACTGGGGCTGTATGAGTGCTACTGTTGCAGCTTGTAAATTAGACCTTTGTCCTTAGAACCTTAAGATCATTGTTGGGTAAAAGGTCACTTGCTGTCTTTATTCACTGCCACATTTGAAGGCATTTTGTGAGCCAGTTCTTTCTTTTCATTCATAGCGATATTCTATCAATTCCAAAGCTCCCATCAATCATGTAACACAATGTGATGATTGCCTCCCACTCCGAGATGGTGCTGGAGCGAGGCGACTTCTTGCAAGCTATACCCAGCATACCTTCTAATTCTATCTCTTACTCTCGTTCTATGCTTCTGAAAACTTGTTCTAACTCATTTCATGAAGTTGATCTTTCTCTGTACCCTAGTTATGAATGTAACACTGCATTCTGCGCTCTCTCCTTTCCTTCCCTATGTACGGCATACTTTGTCTGTACAGCACGCACAAAACAATACTTTTCACTGTATACTAATACACGTGACAATAATCAATCAAATCAAAATTGAATCTTGTCCTGGTCCAGATGAGCCTCCTGAATCGTTTATTTTCTGCGGGCTGTTAGTAGGAAAGTTTCCAGCAATTATAATTCGGTACAAAATGAACAGTCACTTGGGTAAATGCAACTTTGTTCAGGAAAATCAACATGGATTTGTTCAGTGGAAGTCCTGTTTTAATAACTTGGTTGTGGTTTTGAAAAGGTGCAGGGAGTGTTGAGGAGAGTTGTTGTGGTGTACATGGATTAGTAAAAGATATTTGAAAAATTTCCTCAGAGCAGATTTGGGAACAAGGCTGGAGCTGAAACTTACCTGGTTGATCCTGCCAATACTAGATGCTTGTCTCAAAGATTTAGCGAGAGCTGAACTTCAAATAGAAATCGATTGATGCCACTGAGGTGTGGCGCTGTTAACACCTTTTTAAAGTATCACACAGGGAAAGAATTGCTGCTGTTTGAGAGGCAGAAAGAAGGGAGGAACTTCCGTGCAAAGCTAGTAAAGTGTTTTGGTATCAACAACGAAGCAGGATGATTGTGAAAGTTCAAACAAGATGTAAAGATTTAAGGAATTTAAGAAAACCAAAAGGAGAGGAGACATTTAGTGACAGTAGAAATTATTGAAAACATTAATCACATTTGTAGTTATCTGTAGTTCAGGTAGAGTAATTGAGAATGTGTTGATTGCTCTTGTGGCATGAAATCCTACATAAGATGATTCAGTACCTTTTGGTTTGTCAAACATCATCTTTAATCCTCATTGCTGAAATGCACAGAGTTTAATTTGCTTCTAAAATCAGTGCAAGTTAGAGCACGGAAACCTCTGTATAGAAACTTGTTTTTTACAAGTAATCAACTGTATCAGTTGTTTCTGCATATGAGCCCGTCAGATCCAATCACACGGTAACTACCTCTTTCGCCACAGATGCTGCGAGAACTATTTAGTATTTCCAGCATTTTCACTTTACATTATAAAGGAGTGAGTCAGATCCAATCACACGATCATTACTGCGAGCTTTGGATTTGATACATTGAGGTTGTGTGTGTAAACATGGGCTGACTCACAAACACATCAAAAGAACAAAGAACAAAGAAAATTACAGCACAGGAACAGGCCCTTCGGCCCTCCAAGCCTGCACCAACCATGCTGCCTGAATTAACTAAAACCCTCTACCCTTCCGGGGACCATATCCCTCTATTCCCATCCTATTCATGTACTTGTCAAGACGCCCCTTAAAAGTCACTACCGTCTCCACTTCCACTACCCCCCCTCCGCACCACCCCCCCCCCCTCCCCCCCCACCCCCCCACCCCAGCAATGAGTTCCAGGCACCCACTGCTCTCTGTGTAAAAAATCTGCCTCGTACATCTCCTTTAAACCTTGCCCCTCACACCTTAAACCTATGCCCCCGAGTAATTGACTCTTCCACCCTGGGAAAAAGCTTTTGACTATCCACTCTGTCCATGCCTCTCATAATCTTGTAGACTTCTATCAGGTCTCCCCTCAACCTCCGTCGCTCCAGTGAGGACAAACCAAGTTTCTCCAACCTCTCCTCATAGCTAATGCCTTCCATACCAGGCACCATCCTGGTAAATCTTTTCTGTACCCTCTCCAAAGCCTCCACATCCTTCTGGTAGTGTGGCGACCAGAATTGAACACTATATTCCAAGTGCGGCCTAACTAAGATTCTATAAAGCTGCAACATGACTTGCCAATTTTTAAACTCAATACCCCGGCCGATGAAGGCAAGCATGCCGTATGCCTTCTTGACTACCTTCTCCACCTGTATTGCCACTTTCAGTGACCTGTGTACCTGTACACCCAGATCCCTTTGCCTATCAATACTCCTAAGGGTTCTACCATTTACTGTATATTTCCTATCTGTATTAGACCTTCCAAAATAAATTACCCCACATTTGTCCGGATTAAACTCCAACTGCATCTCTCCACCCAAGCCTCCAACTGATCTATATCCTGCTGTATCCTCTGATGGTCCTCATCACTATCCGCAAATCCACCAACCTTTGTGTCGTCCACAAACTTACTAATCAATCCAATTACATTTTCCTCCAAATCATTTATATGTATTACAAACAGCAATGGTCCCAGCACTGATCCTGAGGAATACCACTTGTCACAGCCCTCCATTCAGAAACACACCCTTCCACTGCTACCCTCTGTCTTCTTTGATCGAGCCAGTTTTGTATCCACCTTGCGAGCTCACCTTTGATCTCATGCGACTTCACCTTCTGCACCAGTCTGCCATGAGGGATCTTGTCAAAGGCCTTACTGAAGTCCATGTAGACAACATCTACTGCCCTACCCTCATCAATCATCTTCGTCACTTCCTCGAAAAACTCGATCAAGTTCGTGAGACACGACCTCCCCTTTACAAAACCATGTTGCCTCTCACTAATACGTCCACTTATTTCCAAGTGGGAATAAATCCTGTCTCGAAGAATCCCCTCCAATAATTTCCCTACCACTGATGTAAGGCTCACCGGCCTATAATTACCTGGATTATTCTTGCTACCCTTCTTAAACAAAGGAACAACATTGGCTATTCTCCAATCCTCTGGGACCTCCCCTGTAAGAGTTTTAACAACACCAGATTAAAGTCCAACAGGTTTATTTGGTAGCAAATGCCATTAGCTTTCGGAGCGCTGCCCCTTCGTCAGATGAAGTGGATATCTGTTCCCAAACAGGGCACAGAGACACAAAATCAAGTTACAGAACACTGATTAGAATGCGAATATCTACAGCCAACCAGGTCTTAAAGATACAGACAATGTGAGTGGAGGGAGCATTAAGCACAGGTTCAAGAGATGTGTATTGTCTCCAGACAGGACAGCCAGTGAGATTCTGCAAGTCCAGGAGGCAAGCTGTGGGGGTTACTGATAGTGTGCCATAAACCCAAGATCCTGGTTTAGGCCGTCCTCATGTGTGCGGAACTTGGCTATCAGTTTCTGCTCAGAGACTCTGCACTGTCGTGTGTTGTGAAGGCCGCCTTGGAGAACGCTTACCCGAATATCAGAGGCTGAATGCTCGTGACCGCTGAAGTGCTCCCCCACAGGAAGAGAACAGTCTTGCCTGGTGATTGTCGAGCGGTATTCATTCATCCGTTGTCTTAGCGTCTGCATGGTTTCCCCAATGTACCATGCCTCGGGACATCCTTTCCTGCAGCGTATCAGATAGACAACGTTGGCCGTGTTGCAAGAGTAGGTACCGTGTACCTGGTAGATGGTGTTCTCACGTGAGATGATGGCATCCGTGTTGATGATCCGGCACGTCTTGCAGAGGTTGCTGTGGCAGGGTTGTGTGGTGTCATGGTCACTCGACAATCAGCAGGCAAGACAAGTTCCGCACACATGAGGACGGCCTAAACCGGGATCTTGGGTTTATGGCACACTTTCAGTAACCCCCACAGCTTGCCTCCTGGACTTGCAGAATCTCACTGGCTGTCCTGTCTGGAGACCATACATATTTCTTGAACCTGTGCTTAATGCTCCCTCCACTCACATTGTCTGTATCTTTAAGACCTGGTTGGTTGTAGAGATTCGCATTCTAATCAGTATTCTGTAACTTAATTTTGTGTCTCTGCATGCCCTGTTTGAGAGCAGATATCCACTCCATCTGATGAAGGGGCAGCACTCAGAAAGCTAATGGCATTTGCTACCAAATAAACTTGTTGGACTTTAATCTGGTGTTGTTAAATCTCTTACTGTGTTTACCCCAGTCCAACGCCGGCATCTCCACATCATGACCTCCCCTGTAGCCAGTGAGGATACAAAGATTTCTCTCAAGGCCCCAGCAATTTCCTCTCTTGCCTCTCTCAGTTTTCTGGGGCATGTCCCATCAGGCCCTGGGGACTTGTCTACCTTAATGTTTCTCAAGAACCCCAATACCTCCTCCTTTTTGATCTCAACATGACTCAAACTATCTACACATCCTTTCTCAGACTCATCATCCACCAAGTCCTTCTCTTTGGTGAATACTGATGCAAAGTACTCATTTAATACCTCGCCCATTTCCTCTGGCTCCATGCATAGATTCCCTCCCTTGTCCTTGAGTGGGTCAACCCTCTCCTTGGTTACCCTCTTACTCTTTATGTATGTCTAAAAAGCCTTGGGATTTTCCTTAATCCTGCTGGCCAATGCTTTTTCATGACCCCTTTTAACCCTCCTTACTCCTTGCTTAAGTTTCTTTCTACTTTCCTTGTATTCCACACTTGCCTCGTGTGTTCCCAGCCTCCTAGCTTTGACAAATGTTTCCTTTTTCTCTTTGACTAGGCTCACAATATCTCTCGTTATCCAGGGTTCCCAAAACTTGCCATACTTATCCTTCATCCTTACAGGAATGTGCCGGTCCTGAATCCCTATCAACTTACACTTGAAAGCCTCCCACATGCCAGATGTTGATTTGCCCTCAAACATCTGCCCCCAATCTACATTCTTCAGTTCCTGCCTAATATTGTTGTAATTAGCCTTCCCCCAATTTAGCACCTCAACTTGAGGACTACACTTATCTTTATCCATCAGTACCTCAAAGGTTACTGAACTGTGGTCACTGTTCCCGAACTGCTCCCCTACTGAAACATCGACCACCTGGCTGGGCTCATTCCCCAATACCAGGTCCAGTATGGCCCCTTCCCGAGTTCGAATATCTACATACTGTTTCAGGAAGCCCTTCTGGATGCTCCTTACAAACTCTGCCCCATCCACGCCCCTAGCAGTGAGTCCCAGTCAATATAGAGGAAATTAAAATCTCCCACCACAACAACCCTGTTACTTTTACACCTTGCCAAAATCTGCCTACACATCTGTTCCTCAATCTCCCGCTGGCAGTTGGGTGGCCTATAGTAAACCCCCAACATTGTGACTACACCCTTCCTATTCCTGAGCTCTACCCATATTGCCTTGCTGTCTGAGCCCTCCAAGGTGTCCTCCCGGAGTACAGCTGTGATATTCTCCTTAACCAGTAGTGCAACTCCCCCACCTCTTTTACATCCCCCTCTATCCCGCCTGAAACATCTGTATCCTGGAATGTTAAGCTGCCAATCCTGTCTTTCCCTTAACCAAGTCTCTGTAATGACAACAACGTCGTAGTTCCTGGTACTAATCCAAGCTCTAAGTTCATCTGCCTTACCTGTTACATTTCTCGCATTGAAACAAATGCACTTCAGTCCACCAGACCCTCTTTGATTAGCAATCCCACCCTGCCTGCTGTTTCTCTGAGTCTTACTGGCCCTACTCTCTGGTTCCCCTTCAGTTAATTCACCTTTGCTTTGGTTCCCACCCCCCTGCCAAACTAGTTTAAATCCTCCCGTGTGACACTAGCAAACCTCCCGGCCAGAATATTTGTGCCCTTCCAGTTTAGATGTCCTTCTTGTACAGTGTGGTGGACCTCAGTTGTGCCTTTGTCCTATTTGGACCACCGTTGTGTGTGTTTGTCATACCTGGACACATCCCCTTCCGGTTTGGTTCCTCCCCTCGGCACCTAGTATAATGGTGCCTGTCTCCTCCCCCTTGTTCAGTCCAGGTCGGTTATTTGTTGGGATCTGCTCCTGATTCTGTTGTGAATAAAAGCCTACACTTGTATTGGCACACAGGTAGTCTTTCGCCTTATTGATAGCGCATCAATTTTATTCACAACAGTTGACTAAAAGCAGTTTCTAAAACCCGACAAGTTAGCATTAGACCCTCAAGAGGTCGGAGCCTCTGATAAATTTGATCATTGGCTGGACTGCTTCGAAGCATTCGTCGACACTGCTACGGCCATCGACACCGACGACACTAAACTCCACGTGCTCCGCGCCCGGGTAAGCGAAGCTGTCTACGGTATCTTCCGGGACGCTGCTACATACGCGGACGCTATCGAGCTCTGAAAAAGGCAGTTCCGAAAGAGCCTTAATGTGGTCTACGCCAGACATCTCCTAACTACCCGCAAGCAGCAGCCAGGAGATTCGTGCGCCCAATTTCTGCGCGCCCTGCGGGTCCTAGCTCGAGCTTGTGACTGTAAGGCTGTTACAGCAGTTCAGAACACGGAGGACCTGATCTGCGACGCCTACGTTGCGGGCATTGAGTCAACATACATTCGGCAGCACCTGCTTGAACAAGATGGCCTGGATCTCCAAAGAACAGCCACGGTGGCTGAAACGTTAGAAGCGGCCTCTCACAACCTTGGGTCCTACCCTGCATCCTGTTCTATCGATGGCTCCACCGCGACGGCTGTTCCGGCAGGGCCCAAATGTTACTTTTGTGGCCTATCCAAGCGTTCCTGCCCGGCGAAGGATGCGATTTGCTCCGGGTGCGGTAAGCTAGGCCACTTCGTTAAAGTCTGCCGGGCGAAGCCACTTCCGAAGCCTCGTGGCGCCACGTGTGTTCCGTGGGCGCAGCCATCTTTAAGGCAGGCGGCGGCTGCGCGCGAATCGCCATCTTTAATGCAGTCACCGGAAGTGCGGGAATCGCCATCTTTGATGCGGTCACCGGATGCACGGGAATCGCCATCTTTGAGACTAGCATCAAGATGTGCCGAACAGGAAGCGTTATCTGTGACATCATCAGACGGGGACGAAGATGGATTCTTCCTGGATTCGACGGTGGCATCGATTTGCCTGGACCAGTCGCAGCCTCATCAACTCTCCAAGTCAATAATGGAGATCAAGGTAAATGGCCATGCAGAAAACTGCCTGTTCGACTGTGGGAGCACAGAGAGTTTTATACACCCTCGCACAGTGCGTCAATATGCCCTTCCCGTGCGACCCTGGAGCCAGACCATCTCCATGGCCTCGAATTCCCACTCAGTGGAGGTCCTCGGGTGCTGTTTGGTGAAGCTGATGGTACAGGGCACAGTCTACGAGCGTTTTCGGCTCCTCGTGCTACCGCGGCTCTGCGCAGCTGTACTGCTGGGGTTAGATTTCCTCAGCCATCATAGGAGCGTCACCCTGCAGTAAGATGGCCCTTATCCCCCGCTCTCCGTCTGCAAGGCGCCGTCATTGCAGCGCCCCTCGCGCACCACCTGCAGTCTCTCGACCTTCAAGATCACCCCCCCCCCCTTATTTGATAACCTCACCCCGGATTGTAGGCCTATAGCTACCAAGAGTAGGCGCTATAGTGCGGATGACCGGGCCTTCATTCGGTCCGAAGTACAACGTTTGCTCAGGGAAGGGATTATCCAGGCCAGCACCAGCCCCTGGAGGGCGCAAGTGGTCGTAGTTAAATCGGGGGAGAAACACCGCATGGTGATTGACTACAGCCAGACCATAAACAGGTATATGCAACTAGATGCGTACCCTCTTCCCCGCATCGCGGACATAGTCAACCGCATCGCGCACTATAGGGTTTTCTCAACGATCGATTTGAAATCGGCTTACCACCAGCTCCTTATCCGCTCGGACGACCGCCCATATACGGCCTTTGAGGCGGGCGGTCGCCTCTACCAGTTCCTCCGAGTCCCCTTTGGTGTCACCAATGGGGTCTCAGTCTTCCAGCGGGCCATGGATCAAATGGTAGACCAGCACGGGCTACGGGCCACTTTCCCGTATCCGGATAACGTCACCATCTGCGGCCATGACCTGCAGGACCATGATGCCAATCTACAAAAATTCCTTCGTACGGCCACTCTCCTGAACCTGATATATAATGAGGCGAAGTGTGTTTTCCGGACACGCCGCCTCGCCATCCTTGGGTACGTGATAGAAAATGGTATCCTTGGTCCCAACCCAGCACGTATGCGTCCTCTTATGCAGCTTCCCCTCCTTACTACCCTCAAAGCACTGAGGAGCTGCCTGGGCTTCTTCTCCTATTATGCCCAGTGGGTTCCCCGTTACGCGGATAAAGCCCATCCGCTTCTAAAATCGACCTCTTTTCCCATGGCAGAGGAGGCCCGTTGGGCCTTCAATGACATCAAAGCGGACATCGCGAAGGCCGCGATGCATGCTGTGGACGAATCCATCCCATTCCAAGTGGAAAGTGATGCGTCTGACTTTGCCCTAGCCGCCACCCTTAACCAGAGGGGCTGTCCGGTGGCCTTCTTTTCCCGGACCTTACAAGGCCCTGAGTTTCGACACTCCTCGGTCGAGAAGGAGGCCCAGGCCATCGTGGAAGCCGTCCGGCACTGGCGCCATTATCTTGCGGGCCAACGATTCACCTTAATTACGGACCAGCGGTCAGTTGCCTTCCTGTTTAACACCAGGCAAAAGGGCAAGATTAAGAATGACAAGATCTTGCGGTGGAGGATTGAGCTCTCCACCTACAGATATGACATCATGTACCGGCCCGGGAAGCTCAATGAGCCCCCAGATGCCCTGTCCCGTGGATCATGTGCCAGCGCCCAACGAGACCAGCTACAGTCCCTCCATAACGACCTCTGTCATCCGGGTGTCACCAGATTTTTCCACCTTGTCAAGTCCCGTAACCTGCCCTACTCCCTCGAGGAAGTCCGGACGATTACCAGGCAATGCAGGGTCTGCGCTGAGTGCAAACCGCAGTTCTACCGGCCAGGTAGGGCGCACCTGGTGAAGGCCACTCGCACGTTTGAGCACCTTAGCATTGATTTTAAAGGCCCCCTCCCCTCCTCTAACCGCAATGTTTATTTCCTGAATATCATTGATGAATACTCACGTTTCCCTTTTGCCTTCCCCTGCGCGGACATGACCAAGGCTACAGTGATTCGGACCCTGACCACGCTCTTCACCCTGTTCGGCTTCCCAGCCTATATTCATAGTGACCGTGGGTCCTCTTTCATGAGTGACGAGCTGAGGCAGTACCTGCTCGCCAAAGGCGTTGCCTCCAGCCGCACCACTAGCTATAACCCCAGGGGAAATGGTCAAGTAGAGCAGGAGAACGCAACCGTCTGGAAGGCCGTTCTATTAGCGTTACGGTCTAGGGGCCTTCCAGTCAGCCGTTGGCAAGACGTCCTTCCGGACGCATTACATTCAATTAGGTCATTCTTGTGCACAGCGACCAATACGACCCCTCACGAGCGGATGTTTTCGTTTCCCAGGAAGTCCTCTTCGGGTACTTCACTTCCAGGTTGGCTGATGTCCCCGGGGCGCGTTCTGCTTCGGAAGCATGTCCGGACCCATAAGGCAGATCCCTTGGCCGAGGAGGTCCAATTTCTCCACGCTAATCCTCAATAAGCTTATGTAGCGTACCCTGATGGGCGGGAGGACACGGTTTCTGTCCGTGACTTGGCACCCGCGGGTGGCCCTGAGGCCACCACGTCCTTCCGCCCCACGGTTCCCGGTGTTGTCCAGTCGGAGACTGCTACGCCTTTTTCCCCTTCAGTCCCTGTCTCCAATGTAGTGCGCCCAGAGCCTGTTGCAGCCCCCCACCCCCCAGCTCCAGTTCCCACTGTTCTCCATACGCCACCAGGGCCACTGCTCACTCCTCTCGCCCCTATGTACAGCTCGCTTGAGTCGCCGGAGCCGTCGCCACGCAGTACCCGACGACTGGACGGGATGACGGATCGGTCTGCTTCACACCACCTGGCGCCTTCTCTCGACGCTCACTGTACGGAGCCTGGGCCGACATCGCTCCCTGCTCGGACGACTCTGCGACCTGGACTACGACGATCGCGACGGCGGATCAAGCCACCGGTTCATCTGGACTTGTAATATTGTTTCCGCTTCACCCCCGTCTTGTTTTTTTAAAGGAAGGTGTGAATGTGGTGGACCTCAGTTGTGCCTTTGTCCTATATGGACCACCGTTGTGTGTGTTTGTCATACCTGTACACATCCCCTTCCGGTTTGGTTCCTCCCCTCGGCACCCAGTATAAAGGTGCCTGTCTCCTCCCCTTGTTCAGTCCAGGTCGGTTATTTGTTGGGATCTGCTCCTGATTCTGTTGTGAATAAAAGCCTACACTTGTATTGGCACACAGGTAGTCTTTCGCCTTATTGATAGCGCATCATACAGGTCCCATCTGCCCCATCAAATCTTCCACTGGAGACAAAGGAGCAAATTACAAGATCCCAATTCCCAATTAGCCCCAGTGGCCTAATGGAGAAGGCACTGGTTTCTATAGTCAGTAATAGTGGGTTCAGAAGTGAAGTATTCTTTGGAATTTAAAGGAGTATTAAAGGAATTTTGATGTTACGTGGCTAGCAGAATAGTGTTTATTAAATCAAGCAATTGATGTCACTGTTAGTCTGTGTTGATTTTAAAAGAAGCTCTCCAGCTCAATCCCACCATCCAGCTCTCAGTCCACTTCTCTGTGATTTTGACAGTGAAAATGTGATTAGAGTTTCGAACACTCCCACACTTTCAGACCCCTAGCCCTCTCTGGGTGGAAATAAATACCCTTCAGCTCCCTCTCATCCTATTATCAAATAGTTGAAATCTATATCCACTGGTATTTAACTTCTCTGCTTAGGGAAGCAGCTCCTTCCTATTCACTCCGGCTAGCCTCCTCACATTTTTAACACATCAATTAAATTCCAGCAGGAACAGTTTGGGCTTTTTCCTGTGGCTGTAGTCCCTAAATAAATCTCCCATAACCACATCTGTTCCACAGAAAACATTCCTAGATTATCCAATCTCTCATCATGGCTAAAATTCTCCTGTCATGGCAGCATCCTTCTCAATCTTCACTTTAGGTATCCACTGCTCCGAGCTTTTTACCAAAGCTCAGTGTTGGACACAGAGGTGTTAGATGTTGTCCCATCTCAAATGGAACTCGAACCCACAATCCCTGCTTTAGGAAATTAGTAATGCCTTATCCATTAGGCCGCTGGGGCTGTATGAGTGCAGGTGCTGCAGCTTGTAAATTAGTCCTTTGTCCTTAGAACCTTAGGGTCATTGTGGGACAAAAAGTCACTTTCTGTCTTTATTCACTGCCACATTTGAAGGCATTTTGTGAGCCAGCTCTTTCTTTACATTCACAGTGATATTCTATCAATTCCAAAGCTCCTATCGATCACGTAACACAATGTGATTGTCTCTTGTCCGGTCCAGATGAACCTCCTGAATCATTTATTGTCGGTGGGCTGATAGTGGGAAAATTTACGGCAATTATAATTTGGTGCAAAATTAACAGTTACTTGGGCAAATGCAGGTTTGTTCAGGAAAATCAATATGGATTTGTTCAGCAGAATTCCTGTTTAAATAACTTGGTTGTGGTTTTGAAAAGGTGCAGAGAATATTGAGGAGAGTTGCTGTGGTGCACACGGATTTGTAAAAGACATTTGAAAAATTTCCTCAGAGCAGACTTGGGAACAAGGCTGGAGCTGAAACTTACCTGGTTGATCCTGCCAGTACCAAATGCGAGTCTCAAAGATTTAGTGAGAGCTGACCTTCAAATAGAAATCGATTGATGTCAGTGAGGTGTGGCGGTGTTAACACCTTTTCACTGTATTTCACAGGGAAAGAACTGCTGTTGTTTGAGAGACAGAAAGAAGGGAGCAACTTCCATGCAAAGCTGGTCGTGTTTTAGTATTCCCAACCAAGCAGGATGATTGTGAGAGTTGAAAAAAGATTTAAAGATTTAAGAAATTTAAGAAAGCCACAAGAAGAGGAGATATATAGCGACAATAGAGAGTATTGATCAAATTTATTACATTTGTAGGTACTGTAATTGAAGTAGAGTCTTTAGAAATGTGTTGAGTTCTCTAATGGCATCAAATCCTACACAAGATGATGCAATACTCAGCATCCCTGAATCGCACCATCTAGCTGTTCGTTTATTGTTCTGTGGTTTTGACAGTGAAAAGTCATCAATCTCTAATTCTCCCCAACTATTGGACACCCAGCACTTTCTGGGTGGAAATAAATTCACCTCAGCTCCCCTCTCATCCTTTAATCAAATAGTTTAAATCGAGACACACCTCTCTGCTTTGGGAAGCGGGCCCTTCCTATTCACTCCAGTTAGTCTCCTCACAATTTTAATACATCAATTAAACCTCCTTTCTCTTGCCTGTATAAATAAAGTCCATGATACTGTATACTCTATTAACTGCTCTCTCCACCTCTTGTGTTTACCTCAATGATCTATGCCTGTATACACCCAGGTCCCTCTGCTCCTGCAACCCCTTAAGAACTGTATTCCTTATTTTATATTGTCTCTCTATGTTCTTCCAACCAAAATGCAACACCTCACACTCCTTCTCATCTGCCGCCTATCTGCCCACTCTACCACATTGTCTCTGACCTTTTGAAGTTCAGTCAGAGTTAGGAGTAGGGAGCATCTTCCTGATTGGACGAAGTGTTTGTATGCATTTCATCCCGGAATCTGAGAGCATAAATCATACGTGAAACACAAAGTTGTGATAGTAGGGGATTTTAATTTTCCACATATAAATTGGGACTCGCATACTGTTAAAGGTTTAGACGGGGTAGAGTTTATAAAATGTCTTCAGGAGAATTTTCTACATCAGTATATAGAGGTGCCAACTAGAGAGGATGCGATATTGGATCTCCTATTGGGAAATGAGTTAGGGCAGGTGATGGATGTGAGTGTGAGGGAACACTTTGGATCCAGTGATCATAATGCCATTAGTTTCAACCTGATCATGGATAAGGATAGATCTGGTCCTCGGGTTGAAGTTCTGAACTGGAAAAAGGCCAAATTTGATTAAATGAGAAGGGATCTGGGAAGTGTGGATTGGCACAGGCTGTTCTCTGGTAAGGATGTAAATTGAAAGTGGGAGGCCTTCAAAGGAGAAATTTTGAGAGTGCAGAGTTTGTATGTTCCTGTCAGGATTAAAGGCAAAGTAAATAGGAATAAGGAACCTTGGTTCTTGAGGGAGATTGTAACACTGATTAAGAGGAAGAGAGAGTTGTATGAAATGTACAGGCAGCAAGGAACAGATCAGATGCTTGAGGAGCATAAAAAGTGCAAGAATCTACTCAAGAGGGAAATCAGGAGGGCTAAAAGAAGACATGAGGTTGCTTTGGCAGACAGAGTGAAGGAAAATCCAAAGAGCTTCTATAGGTATGTTAGGAGCAAAAGGATAGTGAGGGATAAAATTGGTCCTCTTGAAGACCAGAGTGGTAGACTGTGTATGGAACCAAAAGAGATGGGGGAGATACTAAATGGTTTTTTTGCATCCGTATTTACTGAGGAAACGGGCATGGAGTCTACGGAAATAGGGCAAACAGGTAGGGAGGTCATGGAACCTTTACAGATCAAAGGGGGGAGGTGCTTGCTGTCTTGAGGCAAATCAGAGTGGATAAATCCCCAGGACCAGACAGGGTATTCCCACGGACCTTGAGGGAAGCCAGTGTTGAACTTGCAGGGGCCCTGGCAGACATATTTAAAATGTCAGTATTCACGGGGTAGATGCCGGATGATTGGAGGGTGGCTCATGTTGTTCCGTTGTTTAAAAAAGGTTCCAAAAGAAATCCGGGAAATTATAGGCCAGTAAGTTTGACGTCGGTGGTGGGCAAGTTATTGGAAGGTGTGATAAGGGATAGGATCTACAAATATTTGGATAGACAGGGACTTATTAGGGAGAGTCAACATGGCTTTGTGCGTGGTAGGTCATATTTGACCAATCTATTAGAGTTTTTCGAGGAGGTTACCAGGAAAGTGGATGAAGGGAAGGCGGTGGATGTTGTCTACCTGGATTTTAGCAAGGCCTTTGACAAGGTCCCTCATGGGAGGTTAGTTAGGAAGGTTCAGTCGCTGGGTATACATGAGGAGGTAGTAAATTGGATTAGACACTGGCTCAATGGAAGGAGCCAGAGAGTGGTTGTGGAGGATTGCTTCTCTGAGTGGAGGCCTGTGACTAGTGGTGTGCCGCAGGGATCGGTGTTGGGTCCATTGTTGTTTGTCATCTATATCAATGATCTGGATGATAATGTGGTAAATTGGATCAGCAGGTTTGCTGATGATACAAAGATTGGAGGTGTAGTGGACAGTGAGGAAGGTTTTCAAAGCTTGCAGAGGGATTTGGACCAACTAGAAAAATGGGCTGAAAAATGGCAAGTGGAATTTAACGCAGACAAGTGTGAGGTATTGCACATTGGAAGGACAAACCAAAGTAGAACGTACAGGATAAATGGTAGGACTCTGAAGAATGCAGTTGAACAGAGGGATCTGGGAATACAGGTACAGAATTCCCTAAAAGTGATGTCACAGGTGGATAGGGTCGTAAAGAGTGCCTTTGGTACATTGGCCTTTATAAATCAGAGTATCGAGTATAAAAGTTGGAGTGCTATGGTAAGGTTATATAAGGCATTGGTGAGGCCGAATTTGGAGTATTGTGTACAGTTTTGGTCACCTAGTTACAGGAAGGATGTAAATAAGGTTGAAAGAGTGCAGAGAAGGTTCACAAGGATGTTGCCGGGACTTGAGAAGCTGAGTTACAGAGAGAGATTGAATAGGTTGGGACTTTATTCCCTGGAGCGTAGAAGATTGAGGGGAGATTTGATAGAGGTGCATAAGATTTTGATGGGTATAGATAGAGTGAATGCAAGCAGGCTTTTTCCGCTGAGGCTAGGGGAGAAAAAAACCAGAGGGCATGGGTTAAGGGTGAAAGGAGAAAAGTTTAAAGGGAATATTATGGGGGGCTTCTTCATGCAGAGAGTGGTGGGAGTGTGGAATGAGCTGCCGGATAAAGTGGTAAATGCTTTAAACATTAAATGGCACTTTTAACATTTAAGAAAAACTTGGACGGGTTCATGGATGAGAGGGGTGTGGAGGGATATGGTCCAAGTACAGGTCAGTGGGACTAGGCAAAAAATGGTTCGGCACAGACAAGAAGGGCCAAAAGGCCTGTTTCTGAGCTGTAATTTTCTATGGTTCTATGGTTCTATGGTGTGTTGTAATTGTGTGTCAACATCGCAAATTAGCAAGTGTGCCTGAGGTGTTGTGTGAACTGAAGAGAGGAATTAAAGGGACAGTTTTTGTCTGGAAAGTGTAGGTGACATTACTGCCTGAATGTGGGAATGAGACACAGTTTAGTCGAAACATTGTGTTGGATTGTGTCAATGGAAAACATAGCACAGAAAAAGTATCTGCCCAGAAACAGCTGGGATTGGTTGTTGAGTTGGATAGGAATGTATTTGCCATTGTTGGACACAGGTGTTAAAATTGTCCCAACCCCAGATGGGATTCAAACCCACAATCCCTGGCTTAAGAAGCCAGTGCCTTATCCATTAAGTCACTGGGGCTGTATGAGTGCTGCTGTTGCAACTTGTAAATTAGTCCTTTGTCCTTAGAACCTTAGGATCATTGTGGGACAAGAGGTCATTTTCTATCTATAATCACTGCCATATTTGAAGGCATTCTGTGGGCCAGCTCTTTCTTTTCATTTGCAGCTATATTCTATCAATTCCAAAGTTCCCATCAATTATGTAACACTTGCAAGAGGGCGCTGGAGTGAGGCGATTTCTTGCAAGCTATGCCCAGCATACTTTCTAATTCTATCTTTTACTATCGTTCTACACTTCTGAAACTTTGTTTCAACTCATTTCATTAAGTTGATCTTTCTCTACACCCTAGCTATGACTCTACGACTACATTCAGCACTCTCCTTTCATGAGAACAGAAGAACTCGGAGCAGGAGAAGGCCATCTGGCCCCTCGAGCCTGCTCCGCCATTCAATAAGATCATGGCTGATCTTTTCGTGGACTCAGCGCCACTTACCCGCCCGCTCACCATAACCCTTAATTCCTTTACTGTTCAAAAATTTATCTATCTTTGTCTTTAAAACATTCAACGAGGTAGCCTCAAATGCTTCACTGGGCAGGGAATTCCACAGATTCACAACCCTTTGTGTGAAGACGTTCCTCCTCAACTCAGTCCTAAATCTGCTTCCCCTTATTTTGAGGCCATGCCCCCTAGTTCTAGTTTCACCCACCAGTGGAAACAACTTCCCTGCTTCTATCTTATCTATTCCCTTCATAATCTTATATGTTTCTATAAGATCTCCCCTCATTCTTTTGAATTCCAATGAGTATAGCTCCAGTCTACTCAGTCTCTCCTCATAAGCCAACTCTCTCAACTCCGGAATCAACCTGGTGAATCTCCTCTGCACCCCCTCCAGTGCCAGTATATCCTTTCTCAAGTAAGGAGACCAAAACTGTACACAGTACTCCGGGTGTAGCCTCACCAGCACCTTATACAGCTGCAACATAACCTCGCTGTTTTTAAACTCCATCCCTCCAGCAATGAAGGACAAAATTCCATTTGCCTTCTTAATTACCTGCTGCACCTGCAAACCAACTCCTTGAGATTCTTGCACAAGGACACCCAGGTCCCTCTGCACAGCAGCATGCTGCAATTTCTTTAGCATTTAAATATACCATTTTGCTGTTATTCCTACCAAAATGGATGACCTCACTTTTACCAACATTGTACTCCATCTGCTAGACACTCGCCCACTCACTTAGACTATCTATATCCCTTTGCAGACTTTCAGTGTCCTCTGCACACTTTGCTCTGCCACTCATCTTAGTGTCATCTGCGAATTTTGACACACTATACTTGGTCCCCAACTCCAAATCATCTATGTAAATCGTAGACAATTGCAGTCCGAACACTGATCCCTGAGGCACACCACTCGTCACTGATCGCCAACCAGAAAAACACCCATTTACCCCCACTCTTTGCTTTCTGTTAGTTAACCAATCCTCTATCCATGCTGATACATTACCCGTAACACCATGCACCTTTATCTTATGTAGCAGTCTTTGGTGCGGCACCTTGTCAAATACCTTCTGTAAATCCAGATACACCACATCCACACATTCTCCATTGTCCACTACACATGTAATGTTCTCAAAGAATTCCACCAAATTAGTCAAACATGACCTTCCCTTCATGAATCTTTCCTTCCCTATCTACGGAATGCTTTGTCTATATAGCACACAAGAACAATACTTTTTACTGTATATTAATACATGTGACAACAATAGGTCAAATCAAAATCAAATTTTGTCCTGGTCTAGGTGAACCTCCTGAATCATTTATTTTCCGCTGGTTGTTAGTAGGAAAGTTTCCAGCAATTAAAATTCGGTACAAAACGACAGTCACTTGGGAAAATGCAGGTTTGTTCAGGAAAATCATAATGGATTTGTTCTTTAACAGTATTAAAATTAGCCACAACCCAGATTGGACTTGAACCCACAATCCCAGTCTTAGGAGACCAGTGCCTTATAAATTAGGCCACTGTGATCGTATGAGTGCTGCTGCTGCAGGTAAATTTCAGCTCCAGCTTTGGCCCCAAATCTGCTGTGAGGAAATTTTTCAAACGTCTTTTACAAATCCACACCAGCCCTCCACAACACTCTTTGCACCTTTTCAAACCACAACCAAGTTATGTAAATAGGAATTCCACCTAACAAATCCATCACCGGGGGATTAACAGGGTAAACATGTGGGGTTACGGGAATAGGGCCAAGGTGGGATTGGGTGCAGATTCTGCACTGTAGAGATTCTATGATAGATATAGTATAACATCTCCCTTTTGTTTGCGCTATCTATTTCATATATGTGCAGAGACAGCCAGTCTACAGTGAGGGTGCTGATAATTTCCCTGGCCCCCTGACCGACCCCCTGATGAACTCAGTTCTCCTCTCCCACACTTGTTCTTGCCGTATGAATGAAGTCCATGATACTATATGTTTTATTAACTACTCTGCCTCTCCTGTCACTGTCAATGATCTATGCATGTATACACCCAGGTTCCTGTGCTCCTGCACACCCTTAAGAATTGTACTCTTTATTTTGTATAGTATCTCCATGTTCTTCCTACCAAAATCCAACACCTCATGCTTCTTTTCATCTGCTGCCTATCTGCCCATCCCAGCACATTGTCTCTGTCCTGTTGAAGTTCAGTAAGAAGTCTCACAACACCAGGTTAAAGTCCAACAGGTTTATTTGGTAGCACAAGCCACTAGCTTTCAGAGCGCTGCCCCTTCATCAGGTGAGTGGGAGTTCTGTTCACAAAGAGGGCATATAAAGACGCAAACTCAATTTACAAAATAATGGTTGGAATGCGAGTCTTTACAGGTAATCAAGTCTGAAAGGTACAGACAATGTGAGTGGAGAGAGGGTTAAGCACAGGCTAAAGAGATGTGTATCGTCTCCAGCCAGGACAGTTAGTGAGATTTTGCAAGCCCAGGCAAGTCGTGGGAGTTACAGATAGTGTGACATGAACCCAAGATGAAACCCTTTTGAGGTTCAGTCTGAGTCAGGAGCTGAAAAGGATATCAGGAGAAGGAGCAAGTAGCATTCTCCAGTTAGGAGGAAGAGTGTGCCTGTGTGTCATTACTGCCTGAATGTGGGGTATTAGACACAGTTTAGTAGGAACATTGTATTGGACTGTATTGAAGAACAAGGGGCAGAAAATGTATCTGCCCAGAAACAGCCACAATCAGTTAATGAGTTGTCAGGAAATGTATTTACCAATGTTGGACAAAAAGGTTTTAAATGTTGTCCCACCCCAGATGGGACCAAACCCACAATCCCTGGCTGAGGAGGCCAGTGCCTTATCCATTAGGCCACTGGGCAGTATGAGTGGTGCTGCTGCAACTTGTAATTTAGCACTTTGTCCTTAGAATCTTAGGGTCAGTGTGGGATAAAAGGTCACTTCCTGTCTTTATTCACTGCGTCATGATGTGCTAATGGTTAATGGCATTTGCTACCAAATAAACCTGTTGGACTTTAACCTGGTGTTGTTAAAACTCTTACTTTATTCACTGCCACATTTGGAGGTATTTTGTGAGCCAGTTCTTTCTTTTCATTCACAGCGATATTCTATCAATTCCAAAGCTCCCATCAAACATGTAACACAATGTGATGATTGCCTCCCACTCCCAAGATGGTGCTGGAGTGAGGCGGCTTCTTGCATGCTATGCCCAGCATACCTTCTAATTCCATCTTTTTCTCTCATTCTACGCTTCTAAAACTTTGTTCGAACTTATTTCATTAAGTTCATTTTTCTCTACACCCTAGCTATGAGTGTAAAACTACATTCTGCACTCTCTCCTTTCCTACCCTATGTACGGTATGGTTTGTCTGGATTGCAAGCAAGAAAGAATACTTTTCACTCTTTACTAATACGTGTGACAATAGTCAATCAAATCAAAATCGAACCTTGTCCTGGTCCAGATGAACCTCCTGAGTCGTTTATTTTCCGCGGGCTGTCAGTAGGAAAGTTTCCAGCAATTGTAATTCGGTACAAAACGAACAGTCACTTGGGTAAGTGCAAGTTTGTTCAGGAAAATCAACATGGATTGGAGTACTGGAATTCCTTTTTAAATAACTTAATTGTGGATTTGAAAGCATGCAGGGAGTGTTGAGGAGAATTGCTGTGGTGCACATGGATTTGTAAAAGACATTTGAAAATGTTCCTCAGAGCAGATTTAGGAACAAGGCTGGAGCTGAAACTTACCTGGTTGATCCTGCCAGTACCAAAAGCTAGTCTCAAAGATTTAGCGAGAGCTGAACTTCAAATTGAAATCCATTGAGTTCAGTGAGGTGTGGTAGTGTTTACACCTTTTTCACAGTATCATACAAACATTACTGGGACCTTTGGATTTGATGCAATGAGGTTCTGTATGAAATGATGTGGAGGTGCCTGTGTTGGACTGGGGTTGGCACAGACAAAGTCTCACAATACCAGGTTAAAGTCCAACAGGTTTATTTGGTAGCACGAGCTTTCGGAGCACTGCCCCTTCATCAGGTGAGTGGAGAGTTCGGTTCACAAACAGGCATATATAGACACAGACTCAATTACAAGATAATGGTTGGAATGTGAGTCTTGTCAGATAATCAAGTCTTTACAGGTGCAGACAATGCGAGTGGAGAAAGGGTTAAGCACAGGTTAAAGAGGTGTGTATTGTCTCCAGCCAGGACAGTTAGCGAGATTTTGCAAGCGCAGGCAAGTCGTGGGGCTTACAGATAGTGTGACATGAACCCAAGATCCCTGTTGAGGCCGTCCTCATGTGTGCGGAACTTGGCTATCAGTTTCTGTTCGGCAATTCTGTGTTGTGTGTTTTGAAGGCCGCCTTGGAGAATGCTTACCTGAAGGTCAGAGGCTGAATGCCCTTGACTGCTGAAGTGTTCCCTGACAGGACACGCCTGCCTGGTGATTGTCGAGCGGTGTCCATTCATATACTGTTGTAGTGTCTGCATGGTCTCACCGATGCACAATGCCTCGGGACATCCTTTCCTGCAGCGAATGAGGTAGGTAATGTTGGCCTCGTCGCAAGAGTATGTACCGTGTACCTGGTGGATGGTGTTCTCACGTGACATGGTGGCATCCGTGTCGATGATCTGGTACGTCTTGCAGAGGTTGCTTTGGCAGGGTTGTGTGGTGTCGTGGCCACTGTTCTCCTGAAGGCTGGGTAGTTTGCTGTGAACAATAGTCTGGTTGAGGTTGCGCGGTTGTTTGAAGGCAAGAAGTGGGGGTGTAGGGATGGTGTTGGCGAGATGTTCGTCTTCATCAATGACGTGTTGAGGGCTCCAAAGAAGATGTCGTGTCTTCTCCGCTCCGGGAAAGTACTGGACAACGAAGGGTACTCTGTCCGCATTCGGATAAGCGTTCCCCAAGGCGGCCTTCAAAACACACGACAACGCAAAATTGCCAAGCAGAAACTGATAGCCAAGTTCCGCACACATGAGGATGGCCTCGACCATGGGTTCATGTCACACTATCTGTAACCCCCACGATTTGCCTGGACTTGCAAAATCTCACTAACTGTCCTGGCTTGAAACAATTCACACCTCTTTAACCTGTGTTTAACCCTCTCTCCACTCGCATTGTCTGCACCTGTAAAGACTTGATTACCTGTTAAGACTCGCATTCCAACCATTATCTTGTAATATAGTCTGTGTCTAAATATGCTGTTTGTGAACCCAACTCTCCACTCACCTGATGAAGGGCAGTGCTCTGAAAGCACATGCTACCAAATAAACCTGTTGGACTTTAACCTGACGTTGTGAGACTTATTTCTGTATGAAAAGAATGGGCTGATTCACAAATACATCAAATCTTCCACTGATCCCCTGGAGATAAAGTAGCGAATTGCAAGCTCCAAATTTTCACCTTGCAGAGCCCCAGTGGCCTAATGGATAAGGCATTTGTTTCCGGAGCCAGGGATTGTGGGTTCAAGCTCCATCTGGGCTGATGGATTCTTTGGGCTTGAAACAAACATTAAAAATAATTTTAATCTTTATCCACTGGTAGTTAACGTCTCTGCTCAGGGAAACTGGCCCTTCCTATTCACTGCAGTTCGGCTCCTTTTAATTTTAACACATCAATATTCAGACACAGCGATTGTGAGTGATGGATCCTTTGTTGCCTTCTTATCGATAAGGAGAGATCTGAAAAATTCCTACTGCTTCTTCAGTTTGCTCTGCTCAATTGTGTACAGTCAATTGTGCCCTTTTTATAGGGCATTTAAATTTCTAATAAAGATAATTGTTTCTAGTCATGCACACCGGTAAATTATTTACTTATGATACAAAGAGGTAATCCAAGACAAAAGCTGTTTAATCGCGTACCATCGGTAATGTCATAATCTTTAGTAGTGGACGTATGGAATGTCCGTTCAGACAATGGTCACTTAATCATGTCTTAATTACAGTTTTGGTGCTGTTACCAAGGACATTCAGCTGTGTTCTGTTGATAGATATAGCAAAACATCCAACGTTTGTCTGCGCTGTCTATTTCATGTATATCCAAAGACAGGCAGCCTACAGTGAGAGTGCTGATAATTTTCCTGACATGTGGTCGACCTCCTGCTGCACTCAGTTTTCTTCTCCTACACTTGTTCTTGTTGTATGAATAAAGTCCATGATACTGTATGCTTTATTCATAGAATTCCTACAGTGCAGAAGGAGGCCATTTGACCCAGCAAGTCTGCACTGACAACAATCCCACCCAGGCCCCATCCCCACAACCCCCCTGCATTTACCCTACTAATCCCCCTGACATTAAGGTTCCAATTAACATGGTCAATCCACCTAACCTATCTTTGGACTGGAGGAAACCAACGAACCCGGAGGAAACCCACGCAGACACAGGGAGAACATGCAAACTCCACACAAGACAGCCCAGAATAGAACCCTGGTCCCTGGCGCTGTGAGGCAGCAGTGCTAACCACTGTGCCATCGTGCTGCCCTCGCTATTAATTGCTCTCTCCGCCTCTCCTGTCACCTTCAATGATCTATACACCCAGGTCATAAGAGCATAAGAACTCGGAGCAGGAGTAGGCATCTGGCCCCTCAAGCCTGCTCCGCCATTCAATAAGATCATTGCTGATCTTTTCGTGGACTCAGCTCCACTTACCCGCCAGTGCACCATAACCCTTAATTCCTTTACTGTTCAAAAATTTATCTATTGCTGCCTTAAAAGCATTTAATGAGGTAGCCTCAACTGCTTCACTGGGCAGGGAATTCCACAGATTCACAACCCTTTGTGTGAAGAAGTTCCTCCTCAACTCAGTCCTAAATCTGCTTCCCCTTATTTTGAGGCCATGCCCCCTAGTTCTAGTTTCACCTGCCAGTGGAAACAACTTCCCTGCTTCTATCTTATCTATTCCCTTCATAATCTTATATGTTTCTGTAAGATCTCCCCTCAATCTTCTGAATTCCAATGAGTATAGCTCCAGTCTACTCAGTCTCTCCTCATAAACCAACCCACTCAACTCCAGAATCAACCTAGTGAATCTCCTCTGCACCCCCTCCAGTGCCAGTATATCCTTTCTCAAGTAAGGAGACCAAAACTGTACACAGTACTCCAGGTGTGGCCTCACCAGCACCCTATACAGCTGCAACATAACCTCATTGTTTTTAAACTCCATCCCTCCAGCAATGAAGGACAAAATTCCATTTGCCTTCCTAATTACCTGCTGCACCTGCAAACCAACTCCTTGTGATTCTTGCACAAGGTCCCACAGCACAGCAGCATGCTGCAATTTTTTTAGCATTTAAATAATATACCATTTTGCTGTTATTCCTATCAAAATGGATGACCTCACATTTACCAACATTGAGCTCCATCTGCTAGACACTCGCCTACTCACTTAGACTATCTATTTCCCTTTGCAGACTTTCAGCATCCTCTGTACACTTTGCTCTGCCACTCATCTTAGTGTCATCTGCGAATTTTGACACACTGCACTTGGTCCCGAACTCCAAATCATCTATGTAAATCGTAGACAATTGCAGTCCGAACACTGATCCCTGAGGCACACCACTAGTCACTGATCGTCCCTGTGCTCCTGCACCCGCTTAAGAATTATACTCCTTATTTTATACAGTGTCTCCATGTTCTTGCTACTAAAATGCAACACCTTACGCTTCTTCTCATCTGCTGTCTATTTGCCCACTCCACCACATTGTCTCTGTCCTTGTGAAGTTCATGATGTGGAGATATGCCCTCTTTATGTGCCCTGTTTGTGAAGTTCAGTCAGAGTCAGGAGCTGAAAAGGATATCAGGAGAAGGAACAGGTTGCTTCTTCCAGTTTGGAGGAAGAATGTGTGTGTGTATTTCATTACTGCCTGAATGTGGGATATTAGACACAGTTGTTTTGGATTTTTTCAATGAAAAACAAGGGGCAGAAAATGTATCTGCCTAGAAACAGTCAGGATTCATTGATGAGTTGGCAGGAAATGTATTTTCCAGTGTTGGACTCAGAGGTGTTAAAATTGGCCCCACCCAAGAAGGGACTTGAACCCACAGTCGTTGGCTTAGGGAGCCAGTGCCTTATCCATTAGGCCATTGGGGTTGTATGAGTGGTGCTGCTGCACCTTGTAAATTAGTCCTTTGTCCTTAGAATCTTAGGGTCATTGTGGGACAAAAGGTCACTCCCTGTCTGTTATCACTGCCACATTTGATGGCATTTTGTGGGGCAGTTGCTTCTTTTCATTCACAGCGATATTCTATCAGTTCTCAGCAATCATGTAACACAATGTGATTGTCTCTTGCCCTGGTCCAGATGAACCTCCTGAATCATTTATTGGAATTGGGTTGGTTTTCACAGGATAATCATTTATTTAATCATTTATTTAGATCTTCTACACTCCTTCCATGCTTTATCCTCTGTGCTTTTCAACCCATTGATTTTTCTAAATTTTTATGTGGATCCTTTAGATTCCAGCCCACATGAAAATGCTGTCGCCGAGTTCCTATCAATGCAGTTTGTGTGATTTAAACTGTGAGATGTACGGCTGGTACAGTGTGAGATATCTTCTCACAACAATGTTCATTGGCATGGGAGAGAACAGCCAGGACACACCAGCACCAACCTCATCAATGACTTAACACCAGGAAATGCTGCCAAAAACACAACTGGTGAGTTGATGCATGTGAAGTCATAAATGAACATGTAAAAGATAGGCTGCTGAAGAGGCTTTGTCCAATGCATTCTCATTCCAGATCTTGTTGGATTTTCTTTAAAGGTCCAGCCTTGTCTGTTTAGTTTGCTCATCACTAGACATTCAGAAACTTACTGTTTCAGGTACACAGAGATTTAGATGTTGAGGATGCAGTGTGAGGGTGGAGGTGGGGTGTAGTTGGCAGTGAGGGTGGACGAAAAGTTAGGTGTGCTGGTGGGGGTGAGGATGGGAGAGGGCAGTTGGGTCTGAGACTGGGGGGGTACGGTGGGGGGGAGGTGTTAGTGTGATGATGGTAGTGGGGTGGGGTGAGGTTTACGATGGGGATGGTGCTGATAGGTGTTGGTGCAGTTTTGGGGTGTGAAGCCAGTGTAATATTTAGGGTTTCTGTCACATTTAGAGTGGGTTAATGTCGGGTGGTGTTGGAGTTGTGGTGATGATTACAGTGTGATCATAGAATCATAGAAACCCTATTAAATATTGTTGGTGCAGACTTGAAGGACAGACTACGCTGTATGATAATGACTCTATAATAGCAACATGATTAGAAAATTAACTGAATGACAGAAACAGTGATAGTGAGCGGCAGTTTTTCAAACTGCAGAAAGGTTTATAGTGGAGTTCTCCAGGGGTTGGTATTAGGATCCATGTTTTTCCTGCTGTAGATAATGATAACCTAGACCTCAGTGTACACAGTTTCAACCTTGCCGATGACACAATACTGGGAACTATTGTGAACTGTGAGGAGGATTCCTTCAAAAGGACAGAAAAAGGTTGGTGGATTGGGCGGACAGGGACAGATTGAATTTAATTTGGATATGAGACATGATTCATTTTGTAGAAAGAATACAGACAATATAATTTTTAAAAAAATATTTCATGGAATGTGGGCGTCGCTGGCTAGACTAGCATTTATTGCCCATCCCTGGAGAAGGTGTTGGTGAGCTGCCTTCTTGAACTGCTGCAGTCTATGTGGTGTAGATACACCCACAGTGCTGTTAGGGAGGGAGTTCCAGAATTTTGACCAAATGATAGTGAAGGAACAGCCAATATAGTTCCAAGTCAGGATGGTGTGAGGCTTGGAGTGAACCTCCGGGTGTGATGTTTCCAGGTATTTACCGTAGGTTACAATTCCAAAAGGGGTTGCAGGAGAAGATGGACCAATCACTGAGGCACAGTGATTGAAGGTGGCATGGAAGATTGAGAGAGAGTGATTCATAAAGCAAAAAGTATCCTAGGCTTTATTAATAGGGGCATAGATTACAAAATAAATGAAATGATGTTAAAACTGTATAAAACACTGATTCTTTCTCAAATAGAGTATTGTGTCCAGTTCTGGGCATCACACTTTAGGAAGGATGTGAAGGCATTGGAGAGAGTGTGGTAAAAACTCACGAGAATGGTTCCAGGGATGAGGAGCCTCAGTTATCTGAATGGATTAGAGAAGTTGGGATTTTTCTCCTTGGAGATGAGATGGTTGAAAGGAGATTTGATAAAAGTGTTCAAAATCATGAGGGGACCGGACAGAGCAGAAAAGGGAGAAATTGTTCCCTTTGGTGGAAGGGTAGAGGACACAGAATAAAGTGATTGGTAAATAAAGAAATAGAGACACTGGGAAAAGCTTGTGAATATTTTAAATGTGGAATGCACTGAATGTGCATGTGTGGAAGGCACAGTCAGTCATACCTTTCAAAAGTGAATTAGAACATTATGTGAAGAGGAAAGACTTGCAAGACTAGAGGGGAAAGGTACCACATACACACTGGGTAAACTGTTTTTGCAGAGTGCCGACGCAGACACAATGAGCGAATGGTCTCCTGTGCTCTAACTATTCTATGAATGTGTTATGTCGCTTACCTTTCTTGCCCTCACGAGGTCATTGACCTTCTTCCAACGCTGCATCCAGGCACATCATCCCACATTCCTGTTCCCGACCTCCTCCGCAGTTTCTAACTATGCTTTGGCAGGCTTCTTCCTGCTGTTAGCAGGGAACTGAATCCCTCTGGAGATCCGTATTCACTGCAACATCAACTATTGGGAGGTACCATTGAACTAAAGTGCTGCCTTGCAACATTAAGAGTTCATTGCTGCAGCCTGTTTGAAAATCTGCACCGTGCTTCAAAACCCACATAGCAGCTGTCCATGAAATAGTTCCACTGAAATTCCAAAGATGTGCGGGTTAGGTTGATTGGCCATGCTCAAAATTGCCCTTAGTGTCCTGAGATGCGTAGGTTAGAGGGATTAGTGGGTAAATATGTAGGGATGTGGGGGTAGGGCCTGGGTAGGATTGTGGTCGGTGCAGACTCGATGGGCCGAATGGCCTCTTTCTGTACTGAAGGGTTTCTATGATTTCTATGATTCTATTAAATCAACCCACGCACTTCAGTTGGCTGGGAAACCCCAATGATAGTTGCTGTTACAATGGCTAAGTTAAAAGCTCAGTTCTGATAGGGCATTCGGTTCGAATCGTCGAATCACTATAGTGTAGAAGGAGGTCATTCAGCCCATTGAGTCTTCACCGACTTTCCAAACAAACATCCCACCAGCTAGCCCGACTGTGCTAGGGTTTATCTTCCACACAAGCAATATTCTAATCCTAATTAAGTTATCATTTCCCAAATCCCTTAACTTTCCCTGTTATTCACTTGACCACATGAATGTGAAACTAACATTGGGTGGCACAGTAGTTAGCACTGCTGCCCCACAGCACCAGGGACCCAGGTTCAATTCCAGCCTTGGGTGACTGACTTTGTGGAGTTTGCACGTTCTCCCCATGTCTGTGTGGGTTTCCTCCGGGTGCTCCAGTTTCCTCTCACACTGTCACACGGGCTAGGTGGATTGGCTGTACTAAATTGGCCCTTAGTATCCCAAGTTGTGTAGGTAAGGTGGGTTTGGGGGATTGGGCAGGGAGTGTGTGGGCCTGGGTAAGATGCTGAGTCGATGCAAATAGCTAATCCACCTAATCTACACATCTTTGGACTGAGGGAGGAAGCCAGAGCACCCGGAGGAAACCCACACAGACACAGAGAGAATGTGCAAATTCCACAGAATGTGCAATTCCACCCAAGGCTGGAATTGAACCGGGGTCCCAGGCGCTTTGAGACAACACTGCTAACCACTGTGCCGCCATTGTATCCAGTAACTCTGTTCCTGTCAGAAGCTCAACTGTTCTTGAATTGATTGTAAATTTTTAAAAAGTGTACATCATCCCAAAAAGGATTTTTCACGTACCATGCATTAAGATTCTGCTCGAGCCTCCTTCTTGGTCAGGAGCACTATATCCTCTCAGTATTCCTGCTCAGCCATGGACAAGTCAGCCCCTTTAAATTACTGCACGTGTGCCAACAATTTAAAGGGCCCATGCACTTGAGTAAATCACCCGTGCACTCTGTAAACATTTAGAGAGATTGTTGGTCTAGGGGCATGTTGGCCCGTTAGAGAGATGATATAGGCAGTGACTGAATAAATAAACAAAGCACCAAGACAATGGTTTCCATGCTAAAACCTGACAAAGTTGATTGCTACCATACAGAGCAAAACATACAGGCTTAAAACCAACAGCAATAGTTATGCAAACAATGGACAGTGTGCAAAAGGAAAAATTAAAAATACATATCAGTGTTTAAAGTAATTGATTCTTGACATAATCATTGTTTCTGTTGTGTATGTGGTTTCTGTCTCTTTAAGACAGTAGAGCAGAAGTGAGTGACCCGACTTGAGGGACCAATGGAAACTGAGAGGGAGTGATCACCCCAGAGGGTGGAGTCCTTTCTCACGCAGAATCATCGAGAAGCCATGTAGTAAGCAGGGAAGTACTGGAGCTCTGCTGCAGGGCAGCCTAGAGCTGCAAATTCCCATACAGACTTTCACTTATCAACCTTTTGTTCCAAACAAAGTTTGAAATCTCTTGACGACGTGAGAAAACCGCAATTTAACAGTTTCAGAATAATTGGTGGTGTTTTTAAACTTGTGTAATTTAAAAAGCAAAGTTACTACAATGTGCCCTCTGTCACAATAATAAGTGTCTGAAAAACTTAAAGGGACCACAGTTCAAATTTATTGGTAACGGAGTCCTATTATGATATAGTTTGAAGGCTTCAGTTTTATCTGTTAAACGGTGAAGTTACTGCAGCTGTCAAAAAGATAGACCGAATTTCTGACTGCAGCAGTGCCCGTGTCTGCAACCTCCTTCTTTCCTTCAATGTCTCTCAACCTGTGCCATTTTTAAATTCCAGGTGCAAAATCCTAAAAGTAACAAAGGAACAGATTAAACATTCAGTCTTTTCACTCAACAAAACTGTAAAAGTTGCAATATTTAAAATCTTATTGACCTTCAAATAAGTGCTTTGAAAATATAACGTGATACTGAAATCTCAAGGGAAGTGCGGTTTGCTTTTCATTGTCAATCTGTCAATAAACTGAAATTGTGAATTAGCTCCATCTCAGAGTTAGGACTAAATAAGCTTTTCAATTGTGAGAATTAAACCTTCAATGGTGTGACGCTAAAATGTCAGCAATAAACAGAAATGCACCTTATTCTCCATGCGTCTCCACCCAACACAGGCTAGGATAAGTGAAATCAGGCAAAGCAAGATCCCAATCCACAGGAAGACATAAGGAATGTAAGTCACCACATTCATTGTATAAAGTGCCGCTTTCAGCTTGGCTGCTGATTTGTCATCTATTACAGCGTTCTGTTAGATAAATGGGAGAAAAATATAACACAAGATCACTCAAGACTTTCTTGCACATTATCCCTTATAGCAAACATCAGCCTGGCTTACCATAATTTCCAGTTTATACTTCAAGTTCTCCATCAGTGCCTGGCTGGATCTAAAATCTTGACCTTCTTATTTGAAATACCACAATCCATTGCGATTATGGACTGTCCAATATGAAGTCACCCCCGTATGCTCTTTACATGAACGCGAATGAGGTCAGCCATTTCCGACTGAGAGGAGAAAGGTTTTTTTCACTCAGAGGGTGTTGGCTCGGTGATATACTTTGTCTCAAGAGGCTCCTCCGAAATACCCCAAGATATTTTATTCTGATGTGGTAAGTATAGAATAGAATCCCTGCAGAAGGAGGCCATTGGCTCATTGAGTCTGCACCAACTCTCCGACAGAGCATCTCACCCAGATCCAGCTCTCCGCCCTATTCCTGTGCATTTGCCCGGCTAATCTCTCTAACCTACACATCTTGGGACACTAAGGGGCAATTTAGCATGGCTAATATTCCTAACCTGCACATCTTTGGACAGTGGGAGGAAACCGGAGCACCCAGAGGAAACCCATGCAGACACAGGGAGAACGTGCAAACTCCACACAGTCACCCAAGGCCGAAATTGAACCTGGGTCCCTCACACTGAGACAGCAGTGCTAACCACTGTGCTACCCTAAAAAATATACATTGTTGTTATTGTGAATCTTTGGAGTTCTCTACTCCAGAGAGCTGTGTCTCTGAGTATATTCAAGGCAGCGATTGGGGAATGGTGTTGAAAGATGTAGCTGAGGTCAAAGGTTGGCCATGACGTAATTGCATAGTGGAGCAGACTCAGGAGCCAAATGGTCCACTTATGTATTTAAATGCCCTAATTGCTGGAGACATTTTGCCTTTCATTGTGCACAACATAGGTGATACGTCACAGCACCGGGACCTTAGGTCGATTTTTAAAAATTCATTCCTGGGATGTGGGTGTTAATGGCTAGGTCAGCATTTAGTGCCCATCCCTAGTTGCCTTTGAAAAGGTGGTGGTGAGCTGCCTTCTTGAGCCGCTGCAGTCCCTGGAGTGTAGGTACACCCACAGTGCTGTTAGGGAGGGAGTGCCACAATTGTGACCCAGTGACAGCAAAGTCATTATATTTCCAAGTTAAGATGGTGAGTGACTTGGAGGGGGAACCTCCAGGTGGTGGTGTTCCCATGAATGTGCTGCTCTTGTCCTTCGAGATGGTAGTTGTTGTTGGAAGGTGTTGCCTAAGGAACCGGTGAGTTCCTGCAGTGCATCTTGTAGATGGTACACATGGCTGCTACTGTTTGTTGGTGGTGGAGGAATTGAAGGTTTGTGGAAGAGGTGGCAATCAAGCGGGGCTGCTTTGTCCTGGATGGTGTCAAGCTTCCTGAGTGTTGTCGGAACTGCATTGATCCAGGCAAGTGGAGAATATTCCATTACACTCGTTCTGATTTAATAAAACTGCTCACAAACGATAATCAAGTTGACACCCACACTCAGAGAGAATTGAATAGAATAGTTAACATGGGAATTAGAAATCAAAGATGTCACATTTGTGCAATAATAATATGCTGAATATGAAAAAAAACCATGTACATACCTCATTTAAAAAGAGAACTGGTAAAACCATTGTCCTCATTTGACCAGTTTGGCTGTAAAAATAAATATATTGAAAAATGTGTTAGAATACTTGTTGTTAGATTTTTATGACAGTCTGTTGCATGTAAGAAGTTTTATATTAATTTACAAATTGGGAATCAACAACACATTTTCTAAATTTGCCAATGAGGGATAGTTCATACTGAAGGGAACTGTAACAAAACACAAGAACTTGCTGAATAGGCATATGTTTGGCAAGTGAATATGAATATTGATAAACATGAGTTATTGGGCTATAATTTCCTGCAGTAGCAACCAGCATCAATTGCCATTCTGCAGCCACTTACCTTTGTGGTTTTTCTTCTGTGCCTGCCTCACCCAACATTCTGACTCCGGCTGGGCATGATCCGGGCAGCACAGTGTGTCCCCGGGCCCAGCGTCACAGTCCAGCTCCAGTGATGAAGGACATGCCCCCTGCTTTACAGCACTAGCTGCTGCAAATCAGGTAAATTATACGTCCGAGAGAAACTGATGGGCCAGGGACAAGGTAAGTGGATAGGATTTGGGGCATAAGCAATTATAAGTTGGCAAGCTGGACCCAAGGTCGGGGGTGGGGGGGGGGGGGGGGGGAAGGATTCGTGGTCAGGCAGGATCAGAGGTCGTGGGGGGGGTGAAATTGGAGGCCGTGGGGGGGAAATTCTTTGGTGTAGGGGGGGTGGTAGGAGTTGGAGGTCAGTGAAGGGGGGGTGGGGTCGGAGGTTGGTGAGGGGGGGGGGGTTCGGAGGTCAGTTTCAGAGGGTTTCAGACCTCAGCAGGGAGTGGTCAGAAGGTTGGAGTTTTGGTGAGGTTGGGTCTCCAGGGGAGGAGTTCACATGTGGATGGGAGAAATCCCAGTGGGTTTGAGGATGGGGAATACCATGGGGGATTGGTTAGTTGAGCGGTGGGGGGAGTGGAGTGCAGATTAGTCTGACTGTTACAATAATTATGCGGAAGCGAGAAGGGATTTTAATCTCAACTTTTTCTGGGCAGCTATTGGTGTAAATAGAACAAAGAACAAAGAACAATACAGCACAGGAACAGGCCCTTCGGCCCTCCAAGCCCACGCCGCTCCCTGGTCCAAACTAGACCATTCTTTTGTACCCCTCCATTCCTACTCCATTCATGTGGCTATGTAGATTAGTCTTAAACGTTCCCAGTGTGTCCGCCTCCACCACCTTGCCTGGCAGCGCATTCGAGGCCCCCACCACCCTCTGTGTAAAATACGTCCTTCTGATATGCGTGTTAAACCTCCCCCCCTTCACCTTGAACCTATGACCCCTCGTGAACGTCACCACCGACCTGGGAAAAAGCTTCCCAACGTTCACCCTATCTATGCCTTTCATAATTTTATACATCTCTATTAGGTCACCCCTCATCCTCCGTCTTTCCAGTGAGAACAACCCCAGTTGACCCAATCTCTCCTCATAACTAAGCCCTTCCATACCAGGCAACATCCTGGTAAACCTCCTCTGCACTCTTTCTAAAGCCTCCACGTCCTTCTGGTAGTGTGGCGACCAGAACTGGGCGCAGTATTCCAAATATGGCCGAACCAACGTTCTATACAACTGCAACATCAGACCCCAACTTTTATACTCTATGCCCCGTCCTATAAAGGCAAGCATGCCATATGCCTTATTCACTACCTTCTCCACCTGTGACGTCACCTTCAAGGATCTGTGGACTTGCACACCCAGGTCCCTCTGCGTATCTACACCCTTTATGGTTCTGCCATTTATCATATAGCTCCCCCCTACGTTAGTTCTACCAAAATGCATCACTTCGCATTTATTTGGATTGAACGCCATCTGCCATTTCTTTGCCCAAATTTCCAGCCTATCTATATCCTTCTGTAGCCTCTGACAATGTTCCTCACTATCTGCAAGTCCAGCCATTTTCGTGTCGTCCACAAACTTACTGATCACCCCAGTTACACCTTCTTCCAGATCGTTTATATAAATCACAAACAGCAGAGGTCCCAATACAGAGCCCTGCGGAACACCACTAGTCACAGGCATCCAGCCGGAAAAAGACCCTTCCACCCACCCTCTGTCTTCTGTGACCAAGCCAGTTCTCCACCCATCTAGCCACCTCCCCCTTTATCCCATGAGATCCAACCTTTTGCACCAACCTACCATGAGGGACTTTGTCAAGTGCTTTACTAAAGTCCATATTGACGACATCCACGGCCCTTCCCTTGTCAACCATTCGAGTCACTTCTTCAAAAAACTGCACCAGGTTAGTGAGGCATGAGCTCCCTCTCACAAAACCATGCTGACTATCGTTAATGAGTTTATTCCTTTCTAAATGCGCATACATCCCTACCACGGACGTCAAGCTCACCAGCCTATAATTACCCGGGTTATCCTTCCTACCCTTCTTAAATAATGGGATCACATTAGCTATCCTCCAATCCTCTGGGACCTCACCTGTGTCCAGTGACGAGACAAAGGTTTGCGTCAGAGGCCCAGCGATTTCATCTCTCGTCTCCCTGAGCAGCCTTGGATAAATTCCATCAGGCCCTGGGGATTTGTCAGTCTTTATATTCCCTAAAAAACCTAACACTTCCTCCCTTGTATTGGAGATTTTCGCTAACGGGTCAACACTCCCCTCCGAGACACTCCCAGTCAACACATCCCTCTCCTTTGTGAATACCGACGCAAAGTATTAATTTAGGATCTCCCCTACTTCTTTGGGCTCTAAGCATAATTCCCCACTTTTGTCCCTGAGAGGTCCGATTTTTTCCCTGACAACCCTTTTGTTCCTAACGTATGAATAAAATACCTTGGGATTCTCCTTAATTCTGTCTGCCAAGGACATTTCGTGACCCCTTTTTGCCCTTCTAATTCCTCGTTTGAGTTCTTTCCTACTTTCTTTATATTCTTCCAGAGCTCCCTCCGTTTTTAGCTGCCTGGACCTAACGTACACCTCTCTTTTCTTTTTGACAAATCCCTCAATTTCCCTGGTTATCCACAGTTCTCGAATCCTACTCCTCCTATCCTTTTTTACAGGGACATGCCTATCCTGCAGCCCTAACAACGGTTCCTTAAAAGACTCCCACATGCCAGATGTGGATTTACCCTCAAACAGCCTCTCCCAATCAACAGCTGCCAATTTCTACCTAATCCCACTAAAGTTAGCCTTCCCCCAATCCAACACCTCACCCTTGGGACACCACTCATCCTTTTCCATCACTATCCTAAAGCTAACAGTATTGTGGTCACTATTTGCCACATGTTCCTCTACCGAAACTTTGAAGACCTGTCAGAACATCTGACATTTGTGATTTAAATCGCTTCTTTCCGATGGCTCGCAGCACCAGACAATTGCCCAGAGGAAGTTTGAGCTTCTGGGCAATTGCTGTGCAAATACTCACTGTGAAGGTCTGAGGGGGATTCCCCAGCGCATCTTTGCGGAATTCCTCCCACCCCTCTCAATGTGACACAGCTTAAAAGTCACAGCCTACTTAATATATTTTAGGAAGGGAAATAATGAAACAAGCTAACTGCTTAGAAAATAAGAATCTAGATGAGGTAGAGAACAGAACAATACAAGTATCCATACACAAGTCATAAAAAGTTGAAATGCAGATAAGGCCATAAAAACAAACAAAGCCTGACAGTGATAGAATTGAAATGTAGAGTTGTTATTCCAAATTGGTAGTTTTTGAAATTCATTCATGAGACATCGGCGTCTCTGGCTGGCCTGCATTTATTGCCCATCCATAGTTACCCAAGGCAGTTGAGAGTCAATGACATTAATGTAGCTCTGGAGTCACATGCAGGCCAGACTAGGTAAGGACGGTGATTTCCTTCCCTAAAGGGCATTAGTGAACCAGATAGGTTTTTCAACAATGGTTTCATGGTCATCAGTAGATTCTTAATTCCAGATTTATCTTTTACTGAATTCAAATTCCACCATCTGCTGTGGCAGGAATCCAATTTGGGTCCCCAGAACATTAGCTGAGTTTCCGTATTAATAGTCTAGCAATAATACCATTAGGCCATCATCTCCCCTATAGTTCACACCTGGACAATTGGGTACAGTTTTTGTCATCATTTTATAAAGAGGAAACGGAGATCATGGTGAAGGTGAAAATGGATCTACAACAATGGCAGAATGTTATGGCCCAGATGTATATATTGTGTGTATGTGTGTGTGTATATATATTGTATGTATGTATATATATTGTGTGTGTGTGTGTGTGTATGTATGTGTACATGGTAAAATCCGGCCCAAAGATAGCAGAACATGCGAGAGGTTCTCTCAATCAGTAAAGTACAGACAGGCTGGGTCTTTGCAAGCATGACTTTGGTGAAGTCTTCAAAATGATGGAATGTTCTGATTGAGTAGACACAGAAGGAATGCTCCAGGTGTGGGGGGAGATGAAAAGTAGCAACCATCAATATCAGAAATCAATGAGAGATTTCTGAGGTAATGTCTATACCCAGTGAATTTGGAACTAGTACTACAGGGAATGACTGGAAGGAGAAAGATGTTTCTGTAGCACTTCTCACAACCATTGGATGTTTCAGAATACTTTACAACCAACGAGTGTAGCTTGAAGTGTAGTCACTGCTGTAATGTAGCAAACTTGGTGTGAGCTCAGCAAAGTCCCACAAAGAGTAACGTGACCATGAACCAGATTTCTTTGTGATGCTGACTAAGATATAAATCTTGGCCAGGACAGACAGGGGACACACAGCCCTCCACTTCTCTGAAGTAGTGCCACAGGATCTTTTATATCCACCTGAGCAGGCAGAGAGGGCTTCAATTTAAAAACTTGTCTAAAAGACAGTACCTCTGACTGTGCAGTGCTCCCCCAGTAATGCACAAGAGTATTAGCCTTGATTTTTCTACTCAAACCCTGGAAATTGGAGCTGTTGTGATTCAGAGGTGAATGCGCCACTAACCAAGTCATGGTTTGCACACAATCTGAAGCAATTAGTACAGATATATTTAAGGGGAGGCTAGATAAGTGTATCAGGGCAAAGGGGTTAAAGGGTTAGGCTGCTAGAGTTAGAAGACAGTCAGAAGTCTAACAACACCAGGTTAAAGTCCAACCAGTCCTTTCGGTATCTTGTCTGCTTTCTTGCATCTTTATAGAAACTTGATGTCTGTGTCGATATGCGCGATCTTCTTGCAGATCCTCTCCACTTGGAGCCGGCAGTTTGCGGTGTCGATGGTAGTCATGATGTGGAGATGCCGGCGTTGGACTGGGGTAAATACAGTAAGAAGTCTAACAACACCAGGTTAAAGTCCAACCTGGTTGGACTTTAACCTGGTGTTGTTAGAGTTCTTACTGTGTTTACCCCAGTCCAACGCCGGCATCTCCACATCAGAGTTAGAAGAGACAGGGAGAGAGGAGGCCTGAGTGGGGCCTAGCCAGCTAGGCTTAATAGCTTGTATCTCTGCTGAATATTCTTTGTAAGCTCACTCATTTGTAACTGCTCTTGCTCATCACATAAATAGCTTTCATAGTTAATTGAACTAGATTATTCCATCATTTGGAATTGAACTCAGATTCAAAATACTCATCTTGGGGTTTTTAAAAAAAAGGGCAGTGTGGACAAGTTGGGCCAAAGGGCAGTAAACCTCTATGACTTGTGGTGCAATGTCCCTGCCTCTGCGCCACAAGGTCAGCTTGAACTGAGGTTCAAAGCCCAGGACTTGACGGCCAAGGAAAGTGCATTCATAACGCGGCCAAACAGGCTGAGCGGCAAATTGGAAAATCCTTCTAATGGATGACAACTGCAAGAGGTAAGAGGAGGAGAGACTCCTGGAAAAGAATATTTAAGTCTCTACCATCATCATCCGTAACTCCAGACTACAGCATGCATGTAAAAGCATATGTTGCCATAGTAACTCAGACTCCCCAAGTGAATTATACCACACACACTAAATACTGGCTGAATATTATAAATCAAACAAAAGTCAAATATTGCAGGTGCTTGAAATCGGAAATAAAAACAGAAAGTGCCGGAAATACTCAGCTGGTCAGGCAGCATCTGTGGAGAGAGAAACAGAGTTGAATTTTCAGCTGGTGAAGTACCAGTTACTTCCCACTAAGCTCTTGTAATTGAGTCTTGAAATTCAAAGTGGCAGCCATTCTCACTGTCAGTGGGTAAGCTGTATATTTGGAAAACATTTACATTCACCCTAAAATACGCATTATGAACTGCCAGTTATCCTAGAGAGTAAAGTATGCCACTTACGCAATGTACTTCACCGACTCAACATGAAGATTGATTTGCATTCTCTTAGCTGCTCTGACAGGTATACCAGTCATCTGTAAATAACGGAAGCACAAAGTTACTTTGCAGCTAGATCAGTTTTGTGATAGCATGTCTCCTTTAAAGGGATGATCCTTCGCAGGTCACGTGACCAGGTTGGAGCCAATGGAACGCTCAAATCTGAGCCAATCAGAAGCAAAGATGAGCAGTTCTGCAGCTGGAGGGCTTCAGTTGGAGTTAAGTTGTTGTTAGGAGTAGGATGGGTAGTTGTACACCAAAAATGGGGATCGCTAAGATACTGGTGGGTGGAGTGTTTTTACATAGAAACATACATAGAAAATAGCAGCAGGGTAGGCCATTCACCCCTTCAAGCCGGCTCCGCCATTCATCATGATCATGGCTGATCATCAAATTCAATTTCCTGATCCCCCCCTTCCCCCCATATTCCTTGATCCCTTTAGCCCCAAGAGCCCTATCTAATTTCTTCTTGAAATCAGACAATGTTTTGGCCTCAACTACTTTCTGTGGTAATGAATTCCACAGATTCACCACCCTCTGGGTGAAGATATTTCACCTCACCTTAGTCCTAAAAGCTTTACCCCTTATCCTCAAACTATGACCCCTAGTTCTGGACTCCCCCACCATCGGGAACATTCTAACTCTGTTAGAATTTTATAAGTTTCTATGAGATCCCGCTCACTCTTCTAAACTCCAATGAATGTAATCCTAACCGATTTAGTCTCTCCTCATATGACAGATCTGCCATCCCAGGAATCAGCCTGGTAAACCCTCGCTGTACTCCCTCTATAGCAAGGCATCCTTCCTCAGATAAGGATACCAAAACTGCACATAATACTCCAGATGTGGCCTCACCAATGCCTTGTACAATTGCAGTAAAACATCCTATTCCTATACACAAATCCTCTCACTATGAAGACCAACATACCATTTCTCTCCCTAACTGTGAACTGTGAACTAAGTCAATAAACTCTCTGCAGCCAAGAAAGCTTAGTTTCAACTTCAACTGACATGGACCTAGTCCACAGAACCATACAGTGCAAAGGAAACCATTTGACCCATCGAAACTGCATTGACTCTCCAAAAGAGCATCCTACCCATGCCTCCTGTCCTATCTCTGTAACCCCACACATTGACCGTGGCTAATCCATTTAACCGACGCACCTTGGACACTAGGGGGCAACTTAGCCCCCTAGTACATCTTTGGACTGAGAGAGTAAACCGGAGCACCCAGTGGAAACCTACGCAGACAAGGGGAGAACATGCAATCTTCACACAGACAGTCGCCCAAGGCCAGAATTGGACCCGGGTCCCTGGCGCTGTGAGGCAGCAGTGTTAACCGCCGTACCACCGTGTCGGCCTAGTCAATAGCTTCAATGTAGTTTTGGAAAGATGTAAAACATATATTGTTCATATAATTAATTCCACTTACCGGTTCTATATCAAGGAATGTTTGATGAGCTTCCATATTAGGTTCCATTCCACCAATGTCACTCACTAACCTCTTATCCCCATTGTAAAAATGAGGAGACGATATTAAAATGGGGGCTCCTGGAATTTCAGAATAAAGAAAGTTTATTTTGCAGAGAGATCAATGTGTTTATTTTCTGTGAACACTAGATGGAGCATCATATCGTATACAAGAAGCATAAGGTAAAGGATTATTGTGCAATAAACTCTGCCCATTGTGGCCTCTAGAGAGAATTACACACACACGCACAGAGGGAAATCTTCCGATCTTGCCCCTAGTGGGAATTATGACAGGCAGCGGGGTGGGGGATCTTAATTTGGCACGAGATCAGAAACCAGTTTCCCGAGATGGTGGAACTGTCGACATTCTGTTCTGTAAAGGCTGGCCAAACTTCCCAATGAAAAATGTCAGGAAGTCCTTTAGTGTGTATTAGCATGTCATGTATGCTGCTTAAAAAGCACCTTGATGGAACTAAGCTCGTCCCCTCCCCTATGACTGTACGCAAGTGGCATGCACCTGGTCAGCTTGCCTTCTGGCACGATTAATGGTTAGTTGCTGTTGCATCGTTCTCTGAGAGGCTGGCATTTACAGATGCCCCCATGTTCAAGACTGGGCTGTGACATGGAAGATGACCAAGGAATGGTTAGCCAGGAAGGGTGGTGCAAAGGTGGATGGGCACACGGACCTTCAACCTCTTGAGGTAATGGGAGGGTTGGTGATTTCCTGCCTGCACCCACCGCGAGAATCAGCAGACACTTATTTAATGAGTTGAACAGAGGAAGATCACGGGTGGGCAGCTGTATCGGCCCCCACGGCGGAAATCACTCTTACTTCCACGGCCAACACTGATTTGAGCTTCAGAAGGGAAGATTCCACCCAAGTTTCCTGGGGCTGTTCAGCTGTATATCTAATGTGGCAGTCTGGATGGAACACCAGCTGTACTACCAGGAAACCATTGTGCATCAACAGGTAGGGGAACAGACATACAAAGCGGCAATATTGGATCACTAGCTTTACTGCTGATTCTCAGTGCAAGGGGACTAATACCTCATTCACCCTGTATATCTTTTGTAAAACACATATAGATATTCTTATGGTTCATTGTAAAATTTTAAAAATGGACAAAAACCTTTTATTATGTCAGTCTGTGACCCTTCAAAAGGAGTTAGCATGCAGTACAAGTGGATGACAAATTCCACTTGTCATCTCTGAAGATACACTAAATAACCCATTTGGACTGCAGAGACCAAATACAAAGGCTATCTGCATTTCCTAAGCCAGGCTGGCCAACCAGAAGCTATTTGAGAGGACAACTTTCATTTCATGTCTTACTAGTTGGATCATTTAACCATCTCAGGGACCAGACAAGAGATACTCACCCTTTATCAAAGGCAATGCAGAGAGGTGGGAGTCATGTGAGGTGAACCTCGAGCTGGTGGAACCAGTTATATTGCCTTGCTGTACCACAAAGCTCAGTCTGCCATTTTACTGTCTATAAGTAGCCTCACAATAAAGAGGCTCTGCCCAGATTGAGCGCCACATCTATGCTGTTTTTGCTAGAACCTCTGTGCCTATACAACTGATTTATCTCTGGATGCCTATGTCATCATACGAAGTCACTGGAAAAGCATTGGATTTCAACCTGTTGACATCTGTGAAGGATACTCATTGGTCTTTGATCCTGGACTCTGGAACCCACCTGAAACAATATTTCTTTACTCTGTGGTACAGGGTACAAGTTCATAGCTCCTTGAAAGTGGAGTCACAGGTGGACAGAGTGGTGAAGAAGGCATTTAGCATGCTTGGTTCCATTGGTTAGAACATTGAATACAGGAGTTGGGAAGTCTTGTTGAAGTTGTACGAGATGTTGGTGAGGCCACACTTGGAATACTGTGTACAGTTCTGGTCACCCTATTATAGAGAGGATATTATTAAACTAGAAAGAGTGCAGAAAAGATTTACTAGAATGCTACCGGGACTTGATGGTTTGAGTTATAAGGAGAGGCTGGATAGACTGCAACTTTTTTCTCTGGAGCATAGAAGACTGAGGGGTGATCTTATAGAGGTCTATCAAATAATGAGGGGCATAGATCAGCTTGATAGTCAATATCTTTTCCCAAAGGTAGGGGAGATACAAAAGTGTCCAGAGGGGCAATTTTTTCACACAGAGGGTGGTGAGTGTCTGGAACAAGCTGCCAGAGGTAGTAGTAGAGGCGGGTACAATTTTGTCTTTTAAAAAGCATTTAGACAGTTACGTGGGTAAGAGGGGTTGAGAAGGATATGGGCCAAATGTGGGCAATTGGGACTAGCTTAGGGGTTTAAAATAAAGGGCAGCATGGACAAGTTGGGCCGAAGAGCCCGTTTCCATGCTGTAAAACCCCATGACTCTGTGGTCTCTGCACTGTAAAAATTTCTTTTCTCTATATCTCTCTTCTTCTATGAATGCAAAAAAGGCAATGTTGTGACCCTTCTCTTGCAGATTGAGTGTGCACAAATAAACTAAACCTCTGAGTTCATCCCATCTTGAGTTTGCTATCGGGTTATGAATTGGATCACACCAAAACAGAGGTGCTGGGAAATACACCACCACTTATAAAGGGTTGAATTATTTTGATGCCATGCCCCCTAGTTCTAGTTTCACCTGCCAGTGGAAACAATCTCCCTGCTTCTATCTTATCTATTCCCTTCATAATCTTATATGTTTCTATAAGATCTCCCCTCATTCTTCTGAATTCCAATGAGTATAGCCCCAGTCTACTCAGTCTCTCCTTATAAGCCAACCCTTTCAACTCCGGAATCTCCTCTGCACCCCCTCCAGTGCCAGTATAATCTTTCTCCAGTAAGGAGACCAAAACTTTACACAGTACTCCAGGTGTGGCCTCACCAGCACCTTATTAGGCTGCAACATAACCTCGCTGTTTTTAAACTCCATTCCTCTAGCAATGAAGGACAAAATTCCATTTGCCCTCTTAATTACTTGCTGCATCTGCAAACCAACTCCTTGTGATTCATGCACAAGGACACCCAGGTTCCTCTGCAATTTTTTACCATTTAAATAATAGTCCATTTTGCTGTTATTCCTACCAAAATGGGTAACCTCACATTATACTCCATCTGCCAGACCCTTGCCCACTCACTTAGACTATCTATATCCCTTTGCAGACTCTGTGTCCTCTGCACATTTTGCTCTGCCACTCATCTTAGTGTCATCTTTGTGTTTATCAATGGGTGGTGAGAGAAGTCAGAGTTGCTTAAAATAACTCTCATTCTAACCCATTCAATACATTTAAATTTCCTCAGGTATATAATCTCATAAAAAAGCCAACATTTGTATCCATAAGCCCACATCAAAGGCAGCTAATTCTTTAATAATCTCTTTGAACTGTCAATCAAACTGTGAATTTACATCCCCCAATGCTATAATGATATAAGTGTTCAAAAAGATTTACAAGGAAGTTATCAGGACTAGAAGGTTTGAATTGTAAAGAGAGGCTGGACAGGTTGGGACTTTTTTTCCCTGGAGTGTAGGTTGATGAGGGTGTGACCTTATGGAGATTTATAAAATCATGACGGGCTTAGATAGGGTGAATAGCCAAGGTCTTTTACTCAGGGTAGGGGAATCCAAAACTAGAGGGCATAGGTTTAAGGTGAGGGGGAACAATTTCATACAGAGGGAATATATGGAATGAGCTGCCAGAGGAGGTGGTGGAGGCAGGTACAATTACAACATTTAAAATACATTTGGATAGGTACATGGATGGGAAAGGTTCGGGGGATATGGGCCAAATGCCGGCAAATAGTAGAAGTTCAGGTTAGGAAACATAGTTGACATGGACGAGTTGGGCCGAAGGGCCTGTTTCGTGCTGTGTATCTCTATAACTGAATGATAACACTTATAGCTATGCCAACAACCAGCTATTGAAATTGTTGGAAAAGAGCTTTCTTTTCAACCTCTCGTGGGGCAGGCAACTTTTTCAAATTTTAAAGGGCAGGACATTTAAATAACTTGACAGCCTGACAATTCTATATACCTTATCCAACACACACAACTGATGATCTGAGCTAATGGAGGAAGCTCCACATCCTTAGCAATACAGCACACTGCTCATGGCTCACCGCTTATCCCTCCCATTTCTTCCCTGCCCCCCTCCCTCTCAATTGACCATCAGCATGATCCTCATCCTCTTTCTCCCATTAGCCCTTCATGACACATTCTGAAGAAGTACCTCTTCAACCGGATATCCTCCACTGTAGCTCCCCAGTGATTCTCCCCTCATAGTAATTGTCTACATGCACAGCTAAAGAAAACTCCTTCCTCTTTTTTAACAACCTCATAACCTACATCTTTCCATTATAGAAAACACATGAGCCCATTGGCACACAGCAAGATCCCATAAACAGCAATATTATGATGACCTGATTGTCCATTTTAGTAATGTTTGTTGAAGGATATATATCATTAGGGTAGTGGAGTTAACTCACCTGCTCACCTTCAAAGTAAGGCCATGGAATCTTTTACATCTACCTGAGAAAGCAGGCAAAGTTTACGTCTCATGTGAGAGGTAGGACCTCTGGCAGTGCAGCACTCTGTCAGAGCTGCACAGAGTGCTAGCCTTGATGTTTCTGCCCAACATTCTAGAGTGGGACTTGAACCCACAGTTGTTTAGCCCAGGGGTATGCGACTCAGTAGGCACAGCTGACAGTTTCCCTGATTGATCCTTAACCAAACGGGCTGAATGGCCATATCTGTGTAATGTTCTGTCAATGCTAAGAAAACAGTAATGTGCTAGTGGGAATTCCTGAATGATTCAATCTCTAGGACATGTAAATAACTGCTGCTACTCTGCAGAAGGAGAGAATTGGAATGCTTCACCTTGTCTGCAGACGCTGATGTTTAAAACTCCTGACAAAGGGCAGATTCCATCTGGACAACATCCTTTATTACTTGGATGGTCATTTGCAAAAGCCTCTTTTGGAAGAACAAATCGATAAGCGTTGATTCCTTGAACATCCAATTCCTTTTCAAACGTCAGGTAAAACGACCTGTATGAAACAGGGACAGTTCAAAGACATTTTCTTTACTCAGAGTTGTTAAATTGCCTACCCCTCTCCATCCTCCCCTCCCCTTTCTCCACTCCTCTCCCTTTGCCTCTCCCACCTCCACGCTCTCTGCTCTCCCATCCACCTCTTTCTCTTTGCAAAACCCCCTCCATTTCACCCTCGCTTCTCCGCCTCCACACCTCCCCTCCCCTCCCCTCCCCAGGCTCTGATGCATAGTACCTGAAGATTTCAGAGTATGGCTCTGAAGCTTTGCACCTTTCTGACCAGCACAGCCCAATCAGAAAAATCGTTCTGTTCAAATCATCATTGGCTAGATTGTTCTGCCTTTCTAATAAAGAAATCTATTCCTATACTCGGCCAGCGTCACTTTTTAATCAGGACTAGTCTACTTCTCCTGTTACTCAAAAACTTTAAACTTTAAAACATTGTGATGCATTGCCCAAAGTGGAGAGGGCTGTGACAGAGAATTTCAAGGAAGGGGATGAAGATAGTGATGAATCTGAGAAGTGATATTAGAACAAAGAACAAAAAAAGTAGAGCACAGAGGGCCCTCCAAGCCTGCACCAATTATGATGCCTGCCTAAACTAAAACTGTATGCACTTATGAAATCCGTATCCTTCCATTCCTATCTATTCATGTATTTGTCTAGCTGCCTCTTAAGTGCCACTACCGTACCTGCTCCAACCACCTCCCCGGGCAGCGCATTCTAAACATTCTGTGTAAAAAAGGAAAGAGCATCTGAAAGTCCACTCTGTCCTTGCCACTCAATCTTGTAAACCTCTATCAGGTCACCCCTTAACCTCCGTCGTTCCAGTGAGAACAAACTGAGTTTATCCAACCTCTCCTCATACCTAATACTCGCCAGACCAGGCAATATCCTGGTAAACTTCTTCTGTACCCTCTCCAAAATATCCACATCCTTCTGATAGTGTGGTGACTAGGATTGTACACAATATTCTAAATGACGTCTAACTACTGGTCACAAGAAGCTTTAGTTCTGTGTTAGCTGCAGACTTGCTTAACTGTGCAGTACTACCAATTGCTTACACTTCAGCAATATGCAGAAGAGATTGTTTAAAATGCTGCCTTGATTCACAAAGTAGTCAGAATAGATGTAAGGTTACATAATAAAGTTCTACTTGTTTTAGGTTTTGTGATTAAAACCCATTGAGGTCACCAAGGAGTGTTGCAATTCTATGTTGAATAACTGGTTTCAGTCATTTTGGAAGTACAGGTGTAATCTCTAGTGATATACTTAGGTTGTTGAGTAAACCTTCCATGAAAAAAGGACAAATGACTTCTCTAAAATTAAATGAGTGGTTGCAAGTTATCAACTTTATAAAAAGAAACACATGTATGAAGAGAAGCTGTTAGAGATTCTTATTAAGATACTTTACACAATGGAATACGTCATTCAGAATATGGAGGTGTTCGATTGAATTTGGTTTGCATATTAACTTTCATTGTTAGATAAATAGAAGGGAATCTGTTCATTAAATAGTAAGTGCGTTTAATTGTAGGTAACGGCTTCACTTGAGCTCATATAAATAGGGACTGACTGAAACTGTGGCTGTTTGGTTAGGAGATATGTGCTTGTAGTTTTCTTTTAATCATTCATGAGAGATGGCCATTACTGGTTGGACCACCATTTATTGCCCATCCCTCATTGCCCTTGAAATTCAGAGGGTATTTTAAGAGTCAACCACATTGCTGTGGGTCTGGAGTCACATGTACGGCATTTTTCCTTCGTTAAGTGAACCAGATGAATTTGTATGACAATTGTCATCATTAGATATTTAATTCCAGATTTTTGTTATTGAATTAAAATTTCCCCATCCGCCAGAGTGGGATTTGAACCTGGGTCTCCAGAGCATGACCCTGGCTCTGTGGATTAATAGTCCAGTGACAATGTCACTACCCCCGCACAACCTGTAAATAAATAAACAAGTGTGTAAAGATTGGTTCCAGTTATATCTTTCACGTATCTGGAATAGAAAGAAAGAGAGGAAGGAGCAAGCAGATATAAACATGTTGACTGTGGCATGTGCGCTCTAGGAAGCAGCAGGGCATAGGAGAGGAGGCACTGCAGTCGCTGGTATTATTGACAGTGTTATGGATAGGGAGAGGGGAAGCTGAACTCCTTTGTTTTCTCACCATCTGTCCATAACTGGATATGTTTGAATAGGCTGTGGCATGTCTCCCCAACTTTGTTTATGAAGTCAATTTTAAAGACACTTGCAGCAAACTCTTTAGGATTAAATCAGAAGTATAGTTTATTCATACATTCAAACCCAGGCACAAGCAAGCACACAAGGAGGAGATAGGAAGAGGAATTTTACAACTATGAATAACTCAAAACAAAAGGATGAAAGAAATGGATATTAATTCATGTGAATGACAGAATCAGCATTTTGGACTGATTCATACCAGAGTTGAAATTCAGGTAGGTTCAGCTAGCAAAAAGCAGGAATTGCAGAATTCCTTTAAAATTTGTGATGATGCAGCAAATTGGGGTTAGCATCCAGAGACTTAGTCTACTGGGCAGGCAGTGGCAGGAATCTTCAGTAGAATCAGGCTTCGATGAGGATTAGACATAGGGCTGGCTTTGTTAATAGCCTGGATGCTCAATAGCGGACTGCCCTGAAAGTCCAGGAATGTAACATTAAAACTTTTCAAAGGCTAGGGGAGCTTAGGTCATATGCTGTTGCCCATTAATGAGTCTAGGGATAACAATCATTTTCTAGCTCCACTATTTACCTTAGAAGATAGATGGTGGCTATTAGCACCACTGCAGATTAACAATAGTTCTCTCTCTTTGTTATATCCTGGGGAGACAGGATATAACAAAGAGTTCTCTCTCTTTGTTATATCCTGGGGAGACAGGATATAACAAAGAGTTCTCTCTCTTTGTTATATCCTGCTCTCGTTTATTGATTGTAATAGATCCACACAAAGATAGGTGTGCGATTCTTTAAGGATGAAGGTTGAGCTTTTGTCCTGTAACTGCTTAAGGAAACTTCCAGAATTGTAGCTGACTTGCAAATCGTGTGACCTGCAGCAGCCATGTTTCTGGCCCAACAAATTCCATTTTTAAATAAACAGAAAATAGGTGTTTGATTTCAACAGTCTATGATCTCTTTCATGTCTTAAAGACACAACCCATGCTGCATATCTCTATGAATCTCTATGGCGACAACAGCAATAGAGGCAGGGCTGTATGAAACAGAATCATAGAATTCCTACAGTGCAGAAGGAAGCCATTCAGCCCATTGAGTCTGCATCGACACTCTGACAGAGAAACTTACCCAGGCCCTTTCCCCCACCCTATCCCGTAACCCTATACATTTACAATGGCTAATCAATCTAACCTTGACCTAAGGTGCATGGCCAAACCACTTAACCTGCATATTTTTGGACTGTGGGAGAAAACCGGAGGAAACGCACGGAGACATGGGGAGAACATGCATACTCCACACAGACAGACAGTCACCCGAGGCTGAAATTGAACCCGGGTCCCTGGAGCTGAGAGGCAGCAGTGCTAACCACTGTGCTGCCCATGCTGACCTGAGCAAGGATGTTGCCAAAGTACTCCATTTGAACCTCAACACTGTCAATATTCATTGAGGATCTTCACATCTCTCTTTATCTAAGCCTATCAAAATAATCTTGGATCCTTGAGGCCCAGTTTCTTCTCCAATGTTTCCATACCATTCGTCTCAAGAGTTGCACATTCTCACTGCTCTGGAGGTAAAGAAGTTGCTACTGAATTCCCGATTGGATTTATTAGAGAGTATTTGCTATTTGTGACCATGAGGACTTTGGACTCCCTCAGGTGTCTTTTATTTTGGTATCCTTCCATCACACGAGATGATGGACTGCCCCCAAAGTGTTTAACACTTCTGGGTTTAACATTGTCAGCTGGGGCGAGAGACGATTAACGAGTGGCAGAGATAAATAGTGTTGGCCTAGGATTGACTGATGTTTTGTCCTCCAGGTGGACTCTCTGATCATCTTCTTTTGGCATCTTCCTTTTCCACACCCTTCCTGATTGCCTGTCTCCTGACACTCCCTAGCAGTGAGGACTTCCCATGCAGGGTATTTTGAGGTCTCACTCACAGACATCCTTGTACTGTAGACATGGGTGACCTGTTGATCCCGTGCTGATAGCAAGCTTGCTGTAGAGCATGTCTTTGGGGATGCGACCGTCATTCATTCAGCTCATGACCCAGAGTTGCCAATGACTTGAGGTGGCAAACATGCTGGATATCTCTGCACGATATACACCGGTGTACTCTCATATTCAGCACTCTGTCTTTCTGGGAGATTTCCCAATATTCATTTCAGGCAATGGAGCAGTTCAGTCATTTTTTTTGGCTTGTGTAAGTTGCCAGTGCTTCGCTACTGGAAAGGAGGGTGCTGAGAACACAAGCCTGGTACACACAGAGCTTTATATTTTCAGTTATTTTGCTGTTAATCCACTCCCGATCTTTCAACTTTGACCCAGCAACTGCAACCTTGCCAATCCTGGTACTGATTTCGGCAACAAGGGGCAGGATGCTGGGAATTGTTGATCTAAGGTATATGAAGCTGTCGACAATTTCCAGAGCCAAAGCTGATGGAAGGTGGAGTCTCTGTGTCCTGGCCCGTAACTTTGGTCTTCCTGACACTGATTGTCAGTCCAAACTCCTCGCAGGCCCAGGAAAACCAATCTACAAGCTGCTGAAAGTGAGTTTCAGTGTGGGATAGCAGCTCAGTGTCATCAGCAAACAGCAACTCAAAGACTAGGATATTACACACTTTGCTCTTGCCATGTTGAACAGATTCCCATCAGCTTGGGCAGGCAGGTAGACACCCTCAGTCGCCGGAGTGTACAGCAGCAGCACAGGAACAAAATGCCAAAGAGAGTTGGCATCGTGACACAGCCCTGCTTTACCCGCTGCTAATCTGGAAAGCCTCCGATGATGCTCCACTGTAACCGCTGAAACTATGCGTGTTCTCGAAAGAAAACATGGCGTCTAAGGGCGGCTTATTTTCCACTCTGCCTGTGCTAATGAGATTGTCTTTACAGACCGTCTTTAATATAGAATGGCCTGTGTTGTTCATAGTTGTAACTATTGGACTCATGTCAACTGCTGATCTGCCTGAGCCCGCTCTGAGCCTCAGGGTGGATGTGTGATAGCAGGGTCAGCAATCTGGTCAGAGCAAGTTGAGCAAAAACCTTCCCCTCAACACCTACCAGGGAATTGTCTTGGTATTTGTTACAATCAGTGCCATCTCCTTTGTTTTTCTGGCGGCTGATCTTGAAGTATCAGGTCTGTATTGAAACACAAATCTTTCCCCCCAGCAGAGACACAAGATTCATGGAGATGCTGCATTTCTACTGTAGATTATTTCAGGTGGAATGCCATTGTTTCCCGAGGCTTTATCATTGGCACAATGGTCAATGGCTTGTTGAACTCCATTATTGTGGGTCTGCTCTCCAGTTCCTCCATGACAGGAAAGTCTAGAATGGCACTGTTGCCAATGAAAAAGCTCTCATTCTTTGTGTAGAGTTCGAGGGAGTGCTTCACTCTCCTTTCCATCTGCTCGTCAGCTTCATCAAAACCAGATATATCACCCCCCTCTTCCGCCCCGACAAAAACCCGACACGTACGCACTTCTCCCCCCACAGAAACCTGACGCGTAAGCAATCCTCATCCTATAGAAACCTGACTCATACGCACTCCTCCCCCTATAGAAACCCGACTCATACGCACTCTTCCCCTACAGAAACCCGACTCATACGCACCCCTCTCCCTATAGAAACCTGCCTCATACGCACTCCTCCCCCTACACAAACACGGCTCGTACGCACTCCTCCCCCTTCAGAATCCCGCCTCGTACGCACTGCTCCCCCTACAGAAACCCGACTCGTACGCACTCCTCCCCCTACAGAAACCCGACTCGTACGCACTCCTCATCCTATAGAAACCTGATGCGTATGCAATCCTCATCCTATAGAAACCCGACTCGTACGCAATCCTCATCCCACAGAAACCCGGCTTGTACGCACTCCTCCCCCTACAGTAACCCGACTCGTACGCACTCCTCATCCTACAGAAACCCGACTCATACGCACTCCTCATCCTATAGAAACCTGATGCGTATGCAATCCTCATCCTACAGAAACCCGACTCATACGCACTCCTCATCCTATAGAAACCTGATGCGTATGCAATCCTCATCCCACAGAAACCTGACTCATACGCACTCCTCCCCCGACAGAATCCCGACTCATATGCACTCCTCATCCTATAGAAACCTGATCCGTATGCAATCCTCATCCTATAGAAACCCGGCTTGTATGCACTCCTCCCCCGACAGAAACCCGGCTCGTACCCATTCCTCTCTCTATAGAAACCCGCCTTGTACGCACTCTTTCTCCTACAGAACCCCGACTCGTAAGCACTCCTCATCCTATAGATACCTGATGCATATGCAATCCTCATCCTATAGAAACCCGGCTCGTACGCACTCCTCATCCTATAGATACCTGATGCGTATGCAATCCTCATCCTACAGAAACCCGGCTCGTACGCACTCCTCATCCTATAGAAACCTGATGCGTATGCAATCCTCATCCTATAGAAACCCGGCTCGTACGCACTCCTCATCCTATAGAAACCTGACTCGTGCGCACTCCTCCCCCTTCAGAATCCCGCCTCATACGCACTCCTCCCCCTACAGAAACCCGTCTCGTACGCACTCCTCCCCCTACAGAAACCCGTCTCGTACGCACTCCTCCCCCTACAGAAACCCGTCTCGTACGCACTCCTCCACCTACAGAAACCCGACTCGTACGCACTCCTCATCCTATAGAAACCCGCCTCGTACGCACTCCTCATCCGAGAAACCCGACTCGTATGCACTCCTCATCCTTTAGAAACCCGGCTCATACGCACTCTTGATCCTATAGAAACCCGACTCGTACACACTCCTCATCCTATAGAATCCTGACTCGTATGCACTCCTCATCCTATAGAATCCTGACTCGTATGCACTCCTCATCCTACAGAAACCCGGCTCGCACGCACTCCTCCCCCTACAGAAACCCGACTCGTACGCACTCCTCATCCTATAGAAACCCGACTCATACGCACTCCTCATCCTATAGAAACCCGACTCGAACGCACTCCTCCCCCTACAGAAACCCAACTCGTACGCACTCCTCATCCTACAGAAACCCGACTCGTACGCACTCCTCATCCTACAGAAACCCGACTCGTATGCACTCCTCCCCCTACAGAAACCCGACTCGTACGCACTCCTCATCCTACAGAAACCCGACTCGTACGCACTCCTCCCCCTACAGAAACCCGACTCGTACGCACTCCTCATCCTACAGAAACCCGACTCGTACGCACTCCTCCCCCTACAGAAACCCGACTCGTACGCACTCCTCATCCTACAGAAACCCGACTCGTACACACTCCTTCCCCGACAGAAACCCGACTCATACGCACTCCTCATCCTACAAAAACCCGACTCGTACACACTCCTGCCCCGACAGAAACCCGACTCGTACGCACTCCTCATCCTATAGAAACCCGACTCATACGCACTCCTCATCCTATAGAAACCCGACTCGAACGCACTCCTCCCCCTACAGAAACCCGACTCGTATGCACTCCTCATCCTTTAGAAACCCGGCTCATACGCACTCTTGATCCTATAGAAACCCGACTCGTACACACTCCTCATCCTATAGAATCCCGACTCGTATGCACTCCTCATCCTATAGAATCCTGACTCGTATGCACTCCTCATCCTACAGAAACCCGGCTCGTACGCACTCCTCCCCCTACAGAAACCCGACTCGTACGCACTCCTCATCCTATAGAAACCCGACTCATACGCACTCCTCATCCTATAGAAACCCGACTCGAACGCACTCCTCCCCCTACAGAAACCCGACTCGTACGCACTCCTCATCCTACAGAAACCCGACTCGTACGCACTCCTCATCCTACAGAAACCCGACTCGTATGCACTCCTCCCCCTACAGAAACCCGACTCGTACGCACTCCTCATCCTACAGAAACCCGACTCGTACGCACTCCTCCCCCTACAGAAACCCGACTCGTACGCACTCCTCATCCTACAGAAACCCGACTCGTACACACTCCTTCCCCGACAGAAACCCGACTCATACGCACTCCTCATCCTACAGAAACCCGACTCGTACACACTCCTTCCCCGACAGAAACCCGACTCGTACGCACTCCTCATCCTATAGAAACCCGACTCATACGCACTCCTCATCCTATAGAAACCCGACTCGAACGCACTCCTCCCCCTACAGAAACCCGACTCGAACGCACTCCTCCCCCTACAGACACCCGACTCGAACGCAATCCTCATCCTACAGAAACCCGGCTTGTACGCACTCCTCCCCCTACAGAAACCTGACTCATACGCACTCCTCCCCCTACAGCATCCCGACTCATATGCACTCCTCATCCTATAGAAGCCTGATGCGCATGCAATCCTCATCCTATAGAAACCCGGCTTGTACGCACTCCTCCCCCGACAGAAACCCGACTCGTACGCACTCCTCTCCCTATAGAAACCCGACTCATACGCACTCCTCCCCCTACAGAAACCCGGCTCGTACGCACTCCTCCCCCTACAGAAACCCGGCTCGTACGCACTCCTCATCCTATAGAAACCCGGCTCGTACGCACTCCTCATCCTATAGAAACCCGGCTCGTATGCATTCCTCATCCTATAGAAACCTGACTCGTACGCACTCCTCCCCCTTCAGAATCCCGCCTCGTACCCATTCCTCTCTCTACAGAAACGCGGCTCGTACGCACTCCTCCCCCTACAGAAACCTGACTCGTACCCATTCCTCTCTCTATAGAAACCCACCTCCTATGCACTCCTCCCCCTACAAAAAGCCGACTCGTACGCACTCCTCATCCTACAGAAACCCGACTTGTACGCACTCCTCATCCTGTAGAAACCCGGCTCGTACGCACTCCTCATACTATAGAAACCCGACTCATACGCACTCCTCGACCTATAGAAACCTGATGCGTATGCAATCCTCATCCCACAGAAACCTGACTCATACGCACTCCTCCCCCGACAGAATCCCGACTCATATGCACTCCTCATCCTATAGAAACCTGATCCGTATGCAATCCTCATCCTATAGAAAACCGGCTTGTATGCACTCCTCCCCCGACAGAAACCCGACTCGTACGCACTCCTCCCCCGACAGAAACCCGGCTCGTACGCACTCCTCATCCTATAGAAACCTTATGCGTATGCAATCCTCATCCTATAGAAACCCGGCTCGTACGCACTCCTCATCCTATAGAAACCTGACTCGTGCGCACTCCTCCCCCTTCAGAATCCCGCCTCATACGCACTCCTCCCCCTACAGAAACCCGTCTCGTACGCACTCCTCCCCCTACAGAAACCCGTCTCGTACGCACTCCTCCCCCTACAGAAACCCGTCTCGTACGCACTCCTCCACCTACAGAAACCCGACTCGTACGCACTCCTCATCCTATAGAAACCCGCCTCGTACGCACTCCTCATCCTTTAGAAACCCGGCTCATACGCACTCTTGATCCTATAGAAACCCGACTCGTACACACTCCTCATCCTATAGACTCCTGACTCGTATGCACTCCTCATCCTATAGAATCCTGACTCGTATGCACTCCTCATCCTACAGAAACCCGGCTCGTATGCACTCCTCCCCCTACAGAAACCGGACTCGTACGCACTCCTCATCCTATAGAAACCCGACTCATACGCACTCCTCATCCTATAGAAACCCGACTCGAACGCACTCCTCCCTCTACAGAAACCCGACTCGTACGCACTCCTCATCCTACAGAAACCCGACTCGTACGCACTCCTCATCCTACAGAAACCCGACTCGTATGCACTCCTCCCCCTACAGAAACCCGACTCGTACGCACTCCTCATCCTACAGAAACCCGACTCGTACGCACTCCTCATCCTATAGAAACCCGCCTCGTACGCACTCCTCATCCGAGAAACCCGACTCGTATGCACTCCTCATCCTTTAGAAACCCGGCTCATACGCACTCTTGATCCTATAGAAACCCGACTCGTACACACTCCTCATCCTATAGAATCCTGACTCGTATGCACTCCTCATCCTACAGAAACCCGGCTCGTATGCACTCCTCCCCCTACAGAAACCCGACTCGTACGCACTCCTCATCCTATAGAAACCCGACTCATACGCACTCCTCATCCTATAGAAACCCGACTCGAACGCACTCCTCCCCCTACAGAAACCCGACTCGTACGCACTCCTCATCCTACAGAAACCCGACTCGTACGCACTCCTCATCCTACAGAAACCCGACTCGTATGCACTCCTCCCCCTACAGAAACCCGACTCGTACGCACTCCTCATCCTACAGAAACCCGACTCGTACGCACTCCTCCCCCTACAGAAACCCGACTCGTACGCACTCCTCATCCTACAGAAACCCGACTCGTACACACTCCTTCCCCGACAGAAACCCGACTCATACGCACTCCTCATCCTACAGAAACCCGACTCGTACACACTCCTTCCCCGACAGAAACCCGACTCGTACGCACTCCTCATCCTATAGAAACCCGACTCATACGCACTCCTCATCCTATAGAAACCCGACTCGAACGCACTCCTCCCCCTACAGAAACCCGACTCGTACGCACTCCTCATCCTACAGACACCCGACTCGTACGCAATCCTCATCCTACAGAAACCCGGCTTGTACGCACTCCTCCCCCTATAGAAACCTGACTCATACGCACTCCTCCCCCTACAGCATCCCGACTCATATGCACTCCTCATCCTATAGAAGCCTGATGCGCATGCAATCCTCATCCTATAGAAACCCGGCTTGTACGCACTCCTCCCCCGACAGAAACCCGACTCGTACGCACTCCTCTCCCTATAGAAACCCGACTCATACGCACTCCTCCCCCTACAGAAACCCGGCTCGTACGCACTCCTCCCCCTACAGAAACCCGGCTCGTACGCACTCCTCATCCTATAGAAACCCGGCTCGTATGCATTCCTCATCCTATAGAAACCTGACTCGTACGCACTCCTCCCCCTTCAGAATCCCGCCTCGTACCCATTCCTCTCTCTACAGAAACGCGGCTCGTACGCACTCCTCCCCCTACAGAAACCTGACTCGTACCCATTCCTCTCTCTATAGAAACCCACCTCCTATGCACTCCTCCCCCTACAAAAAGCCGACTCGTACGCACTCCTCATCCTACAGAAACCCGACTTGTACGCACTCCTCATCCTGTAGAAACCCGGCTCGTACGCACTCCTCATACTATAGAAACCCGACTCGTACGCACTCCTCGACCTATAGAAACCTGATACGTATGCAATCCTCAACCTACAGAAACCCGACTCGTACGCAATCCTCATCCTACAGAAACCCGACTCGTACGCACTCCTCATCCTATAGAAACCTGATGCGTATGCAATCCTCATCCTATAGAAACCCGACTCGTACACACTCCTCCCCCTACAGAAACCTGACGCATGCGCACTCCTCATCCTATAGAAACCCGACTCGTACACACTCCTCATCCTATAGAATCCAGACTCGTATGCACCCCTCATCCTACAGAAACCCGGCACGTACGCACTCCTCATCCTATAGAAACCAGACTCGTACGCACTCCTCATCCTATAGAAACACGACTCGTACGCACTCCTCATCCTATAGAAACCCGACTCGTTCGCACTCCTCATCCTACAGAAACCCGACTCGTACGCACTTCTCATCCTATTGAAACCCGACTCGTATGCACTCCTCCCCCTACAGAAACCCGACTCGTACGCACTCCTCATCCAACAGAAAGCCGACTCGTACGCACTCCTCATCCAACAGAAAGCCGACTCGTACGCACTCCTCATCCAACAGAAAGCCGGCTCGTACGCACTCCTCATCCTATAGAAACCCGACTCGTATGCACTCCTCCCCCTACAGAAACCCGACTCGTACGCACTCCTCATCCAACAGAAAGCCGACTCGTACGCACTCCTCATCCTATAGAAACCCGACTCGTACGCACTCCTCATCCTATAGAAACCCGACTCGTTCGCACTCCTCATCCGACAGAAAGCCGACTCGTACGCACTCCTCATCCTATAGAAACCCGACTGGTACGCACTCCTCATCCTATAGAAACCCGACTCGTACGCACTCCTCCCCCTACAGAAATCCGACTCGTACGCACTCCTCATCCTTCAGAAACCCGGCCTGTACGCACTCCTCCCCCTACAGAAACCTGACTCACACGCACTCCTCCCCCTACAGAATCCCGACTCATATGCACTCCTCATCCTATAGAAACCTGATGCGTATGCAATCCTCATCCTATAGAAACCCGGCTCGTACGCACTCCTCCCCCGACAGAAACCCGACTCGTACACACTCCTCCCCCTACAGAAACCCGACTCGTACGCACTCCTCATCCTATTGAAACCCGACTCGTACACACTCCTCGTCCTATAGAATCCCGACTCGTATGCACTCCTCATCCTATAGAAACCTGATGCGTATGCTCTCCTCATCCTATAGAAACCCGACTCGTACGTTCTCATCATCCTATAGAAACCCGATTCGTACACACTCCTCCCCCCACAGAAACCTGACGCGTACGCACTCCTCATCCTACAGAAACCCGGCCTGTACGCACTCCTCCCCCTACAGAAACCTGACTCACACGCACTCCTCCCCCTACAGAATCCCGACTCATATGCGTAGGTTGGGGGGAGGGGAGCTAGAAGAGTTGACTAGGATCAAGGAACTAATTGATGGGGGGGAGGATGCAGGGGTAATAGGAATTACAAAATTAATGGTAGAGGAGAGGGTGCAAGTGAATGAAGGCGGTAATTTAGATAAGGGAGTAGAGGGAGAGGGTGTTCGCGACTCATCAAAGCGGGTCCAGATAAAAGCTGGAATAAGGACACTTTGCCTGAATGCACGAAGCATTCGGAACAAGGTGAATGAGTTGATGGTGCAAATCAGCACAAGTGGGTACGATCTAGTGGCCATTACAGAAACGTGGCTGAAAGGTGACCAGGACTGGGAGATGAATATCCAGGGGTATCAGGCGTTTAGGAAGAATAGACAGGAAGGAAAAGGTGGTGGGGTCGCGCTATTAATAAGAGATAATATCAGGGTAGTACTGAGGGATGACATAGGCTCTGAGGAACAAAACGTGGAATCGTTATGGGTAGAGATGAGGAATAGTAGAGGGAGAAAGACACTAGTAGGTGTGGTATATAGGCCCCCAAATAATAATGTTGAGGTGGGGAGGGCTATAAACAAGCAGATAAGGGATGCGTGTAAAAACGGAACGGCAATAATCATGGGGGACTTCAACATGCACATTGACTGGCAGACTCAAGTCGGTAAGGGTGGAATGGAGGAAGAGTTCTTAGAATGCTGTCGGGATAGTTTCCTTGAACAGCATGTTACGGAACCGACGAGGGAACGAGCTATTTTGGATCTGGTATTGTGTAACGAGGTAGGTAGAATTAAGGATCTTATTGTGAAGGACCCTCTTGGGTCTAGTGACCACAATATGGTCGAATTTCTGATTCAGATGGAAGAGGAGAAAGTTTGGTCTCAAACCAGTGTCCTCTGTTTGAACAGAGGGAAATATGATAGGATGAGGGATGAATTGGCTAAGGTAGACTGGGAGAGCAGGCTGGCAGGTAGGATAGCTGAGGAACAGTGGAGGATTTTTAAGGAGATCCTTTTCAGTTCTCAGCAAAAATATATTCCAGCAAAAAACAAGGATTGTAAGAAAAGGGAGAACCAGCCGTGGATAACGAAGGAAATAAAGGAGAGTATTAAAATAAAAACAGCTGCGTACAGAGTGGCCAAAAATAGTGGAGAAACAAGTGATTGGGAAAAATTTAAGAAACAACAAAGAGAGACTAAGAAAGCGATAAAGAAAGGAAGGATAGACTATGAAGCTAGGCTAGCAATTAATATAAAAAATGATAGTAAAAGTTTTTATAAATATATAAAAAGGAATAGAGTGGCGAGAGTGAATGTTGGACCCTTGGAGGACGAGAGGGGGGAGTTAATAGTGGGAAATGAGGATATGGCTGAGTCTTTAAATAAGTTTTTTGTGTCGGTCTTCACGGTGGAGGACACAAATAGTATGCCAAATATTAACAATAGAGGGTTGGCAGCAGGAGAAATACTTAATACGATTAATGTTACCAGAGAGGCAGTGCTGGGTAGACTAATGGGACTGAAGGTGGACAAGTCCCCGGGTCCGGATGGAATGCATCCCAGGGTATTGAAAGAAATGTCAGAGGTAATAGTGGATGCGTTAGTGATTATTTATCAAAACTCGTTGCATTCTGGGGTAGTGCCGGTTGATTGGAAAACGGCTAATGTTACGCCGCTGTTTAAAAAAGGAAGGAGACAAAAGGCGGGTAACTATAGGCCGGTCAGCTTAACGTCTGTAGTAGGGAAAATGCTGGAATCCATTATTAAAGAGGAGATAGCAGGGCATCTGGATAGAAATGGTTCGATCAATCAGACGCAGCATGGATTCATGAGGGGAAAGTCGTGCTTGACGAACATGTTGGATTTTTATGAAGATGTGACTAGGGCGGTTGATGGAGGAGAACCGGTGGATGCGGTGTTTTTGGATTTCCAAAAGGCGTTTGATAAGGTGCCCCATAAAAGGCTGCTGAAGAAGATTAGGGCACACGGAGTTGGGGGTAGTGTGTTAAAGTGGATTGGGGACTGGCTATCCGACAGGAAGCAAAGAGTCGGAATAAATGGGTGTTTTTCCGGTTGGAGGAAGGTAACTAGTGGCGTGCCGCAGGGATCGGTACTCGGGCCGCAACTGTTTACCATTTATATAGATGATCTGGAGGAGGGGACGGAGTGTAGGGTAACGAAGTTTGCAGACGACACAAAGATAAGTGGAAAAGTGAATCGTGTGGAGGACGGAGAAGATCTGCAGAGAGATTTGGACAGGCTGAGTGAGTGGGCGAGGATATGGCAAATGGAGTATAACGTTGAGAAATGCGAGGTTATACACTTTGGAGGAAATAATAACAAATGGGATTACTATCTCAATGGAAACAAATTAAAACATGCTACCGTGCAAAGGGACCTGGGTGTCCTTGTGCATGAGACGCAAAAGCCCAGTCTGCAGGTACAACAGGTGATCAAGAAGGCAAATGGGATGTTGGCCTATATTGCGAGGGGGATAGAATATAAAAGCAGGGATGTCTTGATGCACCTGTACAGGGCATTGGTGAGGCCGCAGCTGGAATACTGTGTGCAGTATTGGTCCCCTTATATGAGGAAGGATATATTGGCATTGGAGGGAGTGCAGAGAAGGTTCACCAGGTTGATACCGGAGATGAGGGGTTTGGATTATGAGGAGAGGCTGAGGAGATTGGGTTTGTACTCGTTGGAGTTTAGAAGGATGAGGGGGGATCTTATGGAGACTTATAAGATAATGCGGGGGCTGGATAAGGTGGAGGCGGAGAGATTCTTTCCACTTAGTAAGGAAGTTAAAACTAGAGGACACAGCCTCAAAATAAAGGGGGGTCGGTTTAAGACAGAGTTGAGGAGGAACTTCTTCTCCCAGAGGGTGGTGAATCTCTGGAATTCTCTGCCCACTGAGGTGGTGGAGGCTACCTCGCTGAATATGTTTAAAGCGCGGATGGATGGATTCCTGATCGGTAAGGGAATTAAGGGTTATGGGGATCAGGCGGGTAAGTGGTACTGATCCACGTCAGATCAGCCATGATCTTATTGAATGGCGGGGCAGGCTCGAGGGGCTAGATGGCCTACACCTGCTCCTATTTCGTATGTTCTTATGTTCTTATGTTCTTATGTAAGCAATCCTCATCCTATAGAAACTTGCCTCATACGCACTCCTCCCCCTATAGAAACCCGACTCATACGCACTCCTCCCACTACAGAAACCCGGCTCGTACGCACTCCTCCCACTACAGAAACCCGGCTCGTACGCACTCCTCATCCTATAGAAACCTGATGCGTATGCAATCCTCATCCTATAGAAACCCGGCTCGTACGCACTCCTCATCCTATAGAAAACTGACTCGTGCGCACTCCTCCCCCTTCAGAATCCTGCCTCGTACGCGCTCCTCCCCCTACAGAAACCCGCCTCGTACGCACTCCTCCCCCTACAGAAACCCGACTCGTACCCATTCCTCTCTCTACAGAAACCCAACTCGTATGCCCTCCTCCCCCTACAGAAACCCGACTCGTACGCACTCCTCATCCTATAGAAACCCGACTCGTATGCACTCCTCATCCTATAGAAACCGGATGCGTGTGCACTCCTCATCCTATAGAAACCCGGCTCGTACGCACTCCTCATCCCATAGAAACCCGGCTCGTACACACTCCTCCCCCTACAGAAACCCGACTCATACGCACTCCTCATCCTATAGAAACCCGACTTGTACACACTCCTCGTCCTATAGAAACCCGGCTCGTACACACTCCTCCCCCTACAGAAACCTGACTCGTGCGCACTCCTCCCCCTACAGAAACCCGACTCGTACCCATTCCTCTCTCTACAGAAACCCGGCTCGTACGCACTCCTCCCCCGACAGAAACACGGCTCGTACGCACTCCTCCCCCTACAGAAACCCGGCTCGTACCCATTCCTCTCTCTATAGAAACCCGCCTTGTACGCACTCTTTCTCCTACAGAACCCCGACTCGTACGCACTCCTCATCCGATAGAAACCTGATGCGTATGCAATCCTCATCCTATAGAAACCCGACTCGTACGCACTCCTCCCCCTACAGAAACCCGACTCATACGCACTCCTCATCCTATAGATACCTGATGCGTATGCAATCCTCATCCTATAGAAACCCGACTCGTACGCACTCCTCCCCCTACAGAAACCCGGCTCGAACCCATTCCTCTCTCTATAGAAACCCGCCTTGTACGCACTCTTTCTCCTACAGAACCCCGACTCGTACGCACTCCTCATCCTATAGATACCTGATGCGTATGCAATCCTCATCCTATAGAAACCCGACTTGTACGCACTCCTCCCCCTACAGAAACCCAACTCATGTGCACTCCTCATCCTATAGAAACCCGACTCGTACACACTCCTCATCCTATAGAAACCCGACTTGTACACACTCCTCGTCCTATAGAAACCCGGCTCGTACACACTCCTCCCCCTACAGAAACCTGACTCGTGCGCACTCCTCCCCCTACAGAAACCCGACTCGTACCCATTCCTCTCTCTACAGAAACCCGGCTCGTACGCACTCCTCCCCCGACAGAAACACGGCTCGTACGCACTCCTCCCCCTACAGAAACCCGGCTCGTACCCATTCCTCTCTCTATAGAAACCCGCCTTGTACGCACTCTTTCTCCTACAGAACCCCGACTCGTACGCACTCCTCATCCGATAGAAACCTGATGCGTATGCAATCCTCATCCTATAGAAACCCGACTCGTACGCACTCCTCCCCCTACAGAAACCCGACTCATACGCACTCCTCATCCTATAGATACCTGATGCGTATGCAATCCTCATCCTATAGAAACCCGACTCGTACGCACTCCTCCCCCTACAGAAACCCGGCTCGAACCCATTCCTCTCTCTATAGAAACCCGCCTTGTACGCACTCTTTCTCCTACAGAACCCCGACTCGTACGCACTCCACATCCTATAGATACCTGATGCGTATGCAATCCTCATCCTATAGAAACCCGACTTGTACGCACTCCTCCCCCTACAGAAACCCAACTCATGTGCACTCCTCATCCTATAGAAACCCGACTCGTACACACTCCTCATCCTATAGAATCCCGACTCGTATGCACTCCTCATCCTACAGAAACCCGGTTCGTACGCACTCCTCATCCTATAGAATCCCGACTCGTATGCACTCCTCATCCTGTAGAACCCCGACTCGTATGCACTCCTCATCCTACAGAAACCCGGCTCGTACGCACTCCTCCCCCTACAGAAACCCGACTCGTACGCACTCCTCCCCCTACAGAAACCCGACTCGTATGCACTCCTTATCCTATAGAAACCCGACTCGTGCGCACTCCTCCCCCTACAGAAACCCGACTCGTACGCACTCCTCCCCCTACAGAAACCCGACTCGTACACACTCCTCATCCTATAGAAACCTGATGCGTATGCAATCCTCATCCTACAGAAACCCGACTCGTACGCAATCCTCATCCTACAGAAACCCGACTCGTACGCACTCCTCATCCTACAGAAACCCGACTCGTACGCAATCCTCATCCTACAGAAACCCGGCTTGTACGCACTCCTCCCCCTACAGAAACCTGACTCATACGCACTCCTCCCCCTACAGAATCCCGACTCGTATGCAATCCTCATCCTATAGAAACCCGACTCGTACACACTCCTTGTCCTATAGAATCCCGACTCATATGCACTCCTCATCCTATAGAAACCCGGCTTGTACGCACTCCTCCCCCGACAGAAACCCGACTCGTACGCACTCCTCTCCCTATAGAAACCCGACTCATACGCACTCCTCCCCCTACAGAAACCCGGCTCGTACGCACTCCTCATCCTATAGAAACCTGATGCGTGTGCAATCCTCATCCTATAGAAACCCGGCTCGTACGCACTCCTCATCCTATAGAAACCTGACTCGTATGCACTCCTCCCCCTTCAGAATCCCGCCTCGTACCCATTCCTCTCTCTATAGAAACCCACCTCCTACGCACTCCTCCCCCTACAGAAACCCGACTCGTACGCACTCCTCATCCTATAGAAACCCGACTCGTACGCACTCCTCATCCGAGAAACCCGACTCGTACGCACTCCTCCCCCCACAGAAACCTGACGCGTAAGCAATCCTCATCCTATAGAAACTTGACTCATACGCACTCCTCCCCCTACAGAAACCCGACTCATACCCATTCCTCTCTCTATAGAAACCCGACTCGTACCCATTCCTCTCTCTATAGAAACCCGCCTCGTACGCACTCCTCCCCTTACAGAAACCCGACTCGTACGCACTCCTCATCCTATAGAAACCCGGCTCGTACGCACTCCTCATCCTAGAGAAACCCGACTCGTACACACTCCTCCCCCTACAGAAACCCGACTCATACGCACTCCTCATCCTATAGAAACCCGACTTGTACACACTCCTCGTCCTATAGGATCCCGACTCATATGCACTCCTCATCCTAAAGAAACCTGATGCATATGCACTCCTCATCCTATAGAAACCCGGCTCATACGCACTCCTCATCCTATAGAAACCCGACTCGTACACACTCCTCCCCCTACAGAAACCCGGCTTGTACGCACTCCTCCCCCCACAGAAACCTGATGCGTAAGCAATCCTCATCCTATAGAAACTTGACTCATACGCACTCCTCCCCCTGTAGAAACCCGACTCATATGCACTCCTCCCCCTACAGAAACCCGGCTCGTACGCTCTCCTCATCCTATAGAAACCTGACTCGTGCGCACTCCTCCCCCTTCAGAAACCCGACTCGTACCCATTCCTCTCTCTACAGAAACCCGCCTCGTACGCACTCCTCCCCCTACAGAAACCCGCCTCGTACGCACTCCTCCCCCTACAGAAACCCGACTCGTACCCATTCCTCTCTCTACAGAAACCCGGCTCGTACCCATTCCTCTCTCTATAGAAACCCGCCTTGTACGCACTCCTTCTCCTACAGAACCCCGACTCGTACGCACTCCTCTTCCTATAGAAACCTGATGCGTATGCAATCCTCATCCTATAGAAACCCGACTCGTACGCACTCCTCCCCCTACAGAAACCCGACTCATGCGCACTCCTCATCCTATAGAAACCCGACTCGTACACACTCCTCATCCTATAGAATCCCAACTCGTATGCACTCCTCATCCTACAGAAACCCGGTTCGTACGCACTCCTCCCCCGACAGAAACCCGACTCGTACGCACTCCTCATCCTATAGAAACCCGACACGTACGCACTCCTTATCCTATAGAAACCCGACTCGTACGCACTCCTCCCCCTACAGAAACCCGACTCGTACGCACTCCTCATCCTACAGAAACCCAACTCGTACGGACTCCTCGACCTATAGAAACCTGACTCATACGCACTCCTCCCCCTACAGAATCCCGACTCGTACGCACTCCTCATCCTATAGAAACCTGATGCGTATGCAATCCTCATCCTATAGAAACCCGGCTCGTACGCACTCCTCATCCTATAGAAACCTGACTCGTATGCACTCCTCCCCCTTCAGAATCCCGCCTCGTACCCATTCCTCTCTCTATAGGAACCCACCTCCTACGCACTTCTCCCCCTACAGAAACCCGACTCGTACGCACTCCTCATCCGAGAAACCCGACTCATATGCACTCCCCCCTACAGAATCCCGACTCGTACGCACTCCTCCCCCTACAGTAACCCGACTCGTACGCACTTCTAACCCGACAGAAACCCGGCTCGTACGCACTCCTCACCCTACAGAAACTCGACTTGTACGCACTCCTCATCCTGTAGAAACCCGGCTCGTACGCACTCCTCATCCTATAGAAACCTGATGCGTATGCAATTCCCATCCTATAGAAACCCGGCTCGTACGCACTCCTCATCCTATAGAAACCCGACTCGTGCGCACTCCTCCCCCTTCAGAATCCCGCCTCATACGCACTCCTCTCCCTATAGAAACCCGACTCATACCCATTCCTCTCTCTATAGAAACCCGACTCGTACCCATTCCTCTCTCTATAGAAACCCGCCTCGTACGCACTCCTCCCCTTACAGAAACCCGACTCGTACGCACTCCTCATCCTATAGAAACCCGGCTCGTACGCACTCCTCATCCTAGAGAAACCCGACTCGTACGCACTCCTCCCCCTACAGAAACCCGACTCATACGCACTCCTCATCCTATAGAAACCCGACTTTACACACTCCTCGTCCTATAGGATCCCGACTCATATGCACTCCTCATCCTAAAGAAACCTGATGCATATGCACTCCTCATCCTAAAGAAACCTGATGCATATGCACTCCTCATCCTATAGAAACCCGGCTCATACGCACTCCTCATCCTATAGAAACCAGACTCGTACACACTCCTCCCCCTACAGAAACCCGGCTTGTACGCACTCCTCCCCCCACAGAAACCTGATGCGTAAGCAATCCTCATCCTATAGAAACTTGACTCATACGCACTCCTCCCCCTGTAGAAACCCGACTCATATGCACTCCTCCCCCTACAGAAACCCGGCTCGTACGCTCTCCTCATCCTATAGAAACCTGACTCGTGCGCACTCCTCCCCCTTCAGAAACCCGACTCGTACCCATTCCTCTCTCTACAGAAACCCGCCTCGTACGCACTCCTCCCCCTATAGAAACCCGACTCGTACCCATTCCTCTCTCTACAGAAACCCGGCTCGTACCCATTCCTCTCTCTATAGAAACCCGCCTTGTACGCACTCCTTCTCCTACAGAACCCCGACTCGTACGCACTCCTCTTCCTATAGAAACCTGATGCGTATGCAATCCTCATCCTATAGAAACCCGACTCGTACGCACTCCTCCCCCTACAGAAACCCGACTCATGCGCACTCCTCATCCTATAGAAACCCGACTCGTACACACTCCTCATCCTATAGAATCCCAACTCGTATGCACTCCTCATCCTACAGAAACCCGGTTCGTACGCACTCCTCCCCCGACAGAAACCCGACTCGTACGCACTCCTCATCCTATAGAAACCCGATCGTACGCACTCCTTATCCTATAGAAACCCGACTCGTACGCACTCCTCCCCCTACAGAAACCCGACTCGTACGCACTCCTCATCCTATAGAATCCCGACTCGTATGCACTCCTCATCCTGTAGAATCCCGACTCGTATGCACTCCTCATCCTACAGAAACCCGGTTCGTACGCACTCCTCATCCTACAGAAACCCGACTCGTACACACTCCTTCCCCGACAGAAACCCGACTCGTACGCACTCCTCATCCTATAGAAACCCGACTCATACGCAATCCTCATCCTACAGAAACCCGGCTTGTACGCACTCCTCCCCCTACAGAAACCTGACTCATACGCACTCCTCCCCCTACAGAATCCCGACTCATATGCACTCCTCATCCTATAGAAACCTGATGCGTATGCAATCCCCATCCTATAGAAACCCGGCTCGTACGCACTCCTCATCCTATAGAAACCTGACTCGTATGCACTCCTCCCCCTTCAGAATCCCGCCTCGTACCCATTCCTCTCTCTATAGAAACCCACCTCCTACGCACTCCTCCCCCTACAGAAACCCGACTCATACGCACTCCTCATCCTATAGAAACCCGACTCGTATGCACTCCTCCCCCTACAGTAACCCGACTCGTACGCACTTCTAACCCTACAGAAACCCGACTTGTACACACTCCTTCCCCTACAGAAACCCGACTCGTACGCACTCCTCCCCCTACAGTATCCCGACTCGTACGCACTCCTCCCCCTACAGAAACCCGACTCGTACGCACTTCTAACCCTACAGAAACCCGGCTCGTATGCACTCCTCACCCTACAGAAACCCAACTTGTACGCACTCCTCATCCTATAGAAACCTGAGTCGTACGCACTCCTCCCCCTTCAGAATCCCGCCTCGTACCCATTCCTCTCTCTATAGAAACCCACCTCCTACGCACTCCTCCCCCTACAGAAACCCGACTCATACGCACTCCTCATCCTATAGAAACCCGACTCGTATGCACTCCTCCCCCTACAGTAACCCGACTCGTACGCACTTCTAACCATACAGAAACCCGACTTGTACACACTCCTTCCCCTACAGAAACCCGACTCGTACGCACTCCTCCCCCTACAGTATCTCGACTCGTACGCACTCCTCCCCCTACAGAAACCCGACTCGTACGCACTTCTAACCCTACAGAAACCCGGCTCGTATGCACTCCTCACCCTACAGAAACCCAACTTGTACGCACTCCTCATCCTATAGAAACCTGAGTCGTACGCACTCCTCCCCCTTCAGAATCCCGCCTCGTACCCATTCCTCTCTCTATAGAAACCCACCTCCTACGCACTCCTCCCCCTACAGAAACCCGACTCATACGCACTCCTCCCCCTACAGAAACCCGACTCATATGCACTCCTCATCCTATAGAAACCTGATGCGTATGCAATCCTCATCCTACAGAAACCCGGCTTGTACGCACTCTTCCCCCTACAGAAACCCGACTCGTACGCACTCCTCCCCTGACAGAAACCCACCTCCTACGCACTCCTCCCCCTACAGAAACCCGACTCATACGCACTCCTCATCCTATAGAAACCCGACTCGTACGCACTCCTCATCCGAGAAACCCGACTCGTACGGACTCCTCGACCTATAGAAACCTGATGCGTATGCAATCCTCATCCTATAGAAACCCGACTCGTACGCAATCCTCATCCTACAGAAACCCGGCTTGTACGCACTCCTCCTCCTACAGAATCCCGCCTCGTACGCACTCCTCCCCCTACAGAAACCCGACTCGAACCCATTCCTCTCTCTATAGAAACCCGCCTCGTACGCACACCTCCCCCTACAGAAACCCGACTCATACGCACTCCTCATCCTATAGAAACCCGACTCGTACACACTCCTCCCCCTACAAAAACCTGACTCGTACACACTCCTCATCCTATAGAATCCCGACTCGTATGCACTCCTCATCCTATAGAAACCTGATGTGTATGCACTCCTCATCCTATAGAAACCCGGCTCGTACGCACTCCTCATCCTATAGAAACCCGACTCGTACACACTCCTCCCCCTACAGAAACCCGACTCGTACGCAGTCCTCCCCCTACAGAATCCCAACTCATATGCACTCCTCATCCTATAGAAACCTGATGCGTATGCAATCCTCATCCTATAGAAACCCGGCTTGTACGCACTCTTCCCCCTACAGAAACCCGACTCGTGCGCACTCCTCCCCTGACAGAAACCCGACTCGTACGCACTCCTCATCCTATAGAAACCCGACTCGTACACACTCCTCCCCCTACAGAAACCTGACTTGTACACACTCCTCGTCCTATAGAATCCCGACTCATATGCAATCCTCATCCTATAGAAACCCGACTCGTACACACTCCTTGTCCTATAGAAACCCGGCTCCTACGCACTCCTCATCCTATAGAAACCCGACTCGTGCGCACTCCTCCCCCTACAGAAACCCGACTCATACGCACTCCTCATCCTATAGAAACCCGACTCATACACACTCCTCCTCCTGTAGAAACCTGACTTGTACATTCCTCACCTTCCTTTGTGTAATTACCTGCAAATATCAGCTGCAAAAACGTAAAGTTTTTCGTTCTTTTTGACTAAAGAGTGGAAGCTCGCTCCATCGGTTCCATTTATCATGTTGCAGAAATTGGATGGCCACCAATTTAGAGACCTGTTCAAGAGAAAATATCCAACATACATCAATCATTCAGTGATTTGCCTGGTTCTCTCTGGGTAAAGGCGAGGGGCATTATAAATACATGCTGGGACAGTGCTCCACTTAAAAATAGGAAGGCACCTACTGGCCATTTGTGAGAAATGAGGGGCCCCTCACAACATTCTAAGAGAATGTTTCAACTGGTAAAGATCTTTAGGGCATTTGGAAATCATGAAAAGATGCTTTGCATCCTCGGTGCACACATGGCAGAATGTTGTTCATTTTCTCTTTGTGATCAGGACGGCACCATGGCACAGTGGTTAGCACTGCTGCCTCACAGCGCCAGGGACCTGGGTTTGACTCCTGGCTTGGGTCACTGCCTGTGTGGAGTTTGCACATTCTCCCCATGTTAGCGTATGTTTCCTCTGGATGCTCCAGTTTCTTCCCACAGTCCAAAGATGTGCAGGTTAGGTTGATTTGCCATGATAAATTGCCCCTTAGTGTCCTGGGATGCGTAGGTTAGAGGGATTAGCAGGGTTAATATGTGGGGTTATGGGGATAGGGACTGGGTGAGATGGTTGTTGATGCAGACTCGATGGGCCGCACTATGATTCATAAAATGGTTACCGTACAGAAGAAGGCTGTTTAGCCCATCTTGTCTGCACTGGCTCTCTGCCTCCACCACTCTCAGGCGGAGCATTCCAGAACATAACTGCTCACTCTGCACAAAAATATGTTATCTCATGCTGCATTTGGCCTCTTTGCCAAATACCTCCTATCGCAGTGCCCACAGCTTCCCAATCCTTGTGCTCGGGTTGATTAAAACAGAAAATGCTGGAAAAACTCAGCAGGTCTGGCAGCGTCTGTGTGTGGAGAGAGAGAGAGAGTCAAGATTGAGTCCCTCTGCTAGGAGAGCAGTTTCTCTCTATCTACCCTGCCTCAAAACAAGCCCAAACTCTCCAATCTATCCTCATCATTGAAGCTCCTTATGGAACCATAAATATTTTCTACGCCCTCTTTAAAACTTCATATCCTTCCTGGTGATATTGTATTTTACTTTAAGCTTGATGTAGTCAGTTTGATTGTAAGGCAATATTCAAATACATTTATATCTCCCTTGCTCTGGTAACAGGCAAGATCACATTCAGTCTCTCTACCTCCATCCAGGCTGTCTCGTTGTTACTGATCAGACAGTGATGTCCAAAAACAACTTCCTTTCTCAATATCACGCAGACCCTCCAAAGCTGCCTCTACAGTGTGCTTGCTCTTGCCCCGATCTTGCTACAGTGGTTCCTTCAGCAGCTTTTAAGGTGGTGTAGTGGTAATGTCACTGGACTAGTAATCGAGAGGCCAGTCCAATGGCCTGGGTACATGGGTTCAAACCCCACCACGGCAGCTGGTGGCATTTAAATTCAACTGGCTAGTGTCAGTCATGGTGACCATGAAACCATTGTCAATTGTTGTAAAAATGCATTTGGTTCGTTAATGCCCTTTCGGCAAGGAAATCTGCTGTCCTTATCTGGTCAACATGTGACTTCAGATCTGCAGCAATGTTGGTGACTCTTAACTACTTTCTGAAATGGCCAAGAAAGACACTCAGTTCAAGAACAATTAGGGATGGGCTATAAATGCTGACTTTGCCGTGAAAGAATAAAGGAAAAAAAGTAGAAGTTGAACCTTATGGTAACCGGTATTCTGGTTCTAGTTTCTGGTACCAGTTCCTGTTGACTTCCACTTAATATTCTATAATCTAAGCCTAACAATAACTTAGATAAACCTCAGCGAGCATTCAGAGGGCAGCAATCCACTCCCTGAATAATCAGTACTATCACTACATGATATACATAAGAATTAGGAGCAGGAATAGGCAATTCAGCCCCTCCAACCTGCTTCACCATTTAATATCATCATGGCTGACTTCACCTATGCCTCAACTCCACTTTCCAGCCCATTTTTCATAACCCCTCAACCCATTACTAATTAAAAATCTGTCTAATCTCCTCCTTAAATTTACTCAATGTTCTGGCATCCACCACAAACTGGAATCAATGGGTATCGGGAGCAAACATTCCACTGGTTGGAGTCATACCTGGTATATAGGAAGATGGATGTGATTGTGGAGGATCGTTCATGTCAGCTCCAGGACATCTCTGCAGGAGTCCCTCAAGGTAGTATCCTAGACCCAACAATCTTCAGCTGCTTCAATGTCCTTCCCTCCGTCATAAGGTCAGAAGTGGGGATGAGGGCTAACGATTGCACAATGTGCAACTCCTCAGATACTGAAGCAGTCCGTGATCAAATGCAACAAAATCTGGTCAATATCCAGGCTTGGGCTGATAAATGACAAGTAACATTCGTGCCACACAAGTGCCAGGCAATGACCATCACCGGTGCCCCACAAGGTTGTGTTCCCAGCCCCCCTACTATACTCCTATGACTGTGCGGCCAAATTCCCCTCCAATTCGATTTTCAAGTTTGCTGATGAGTAGTGGGTCAGATCTCAAACAATGATGAGAGAGTACAGGAATGAGATAGAGAATCTGGTGAACTGGTGCAGCAACAATAATCTCTCTCTCAATGTCAACAAAACGAAGGAGATTGTCATCGACTTCAGGAAGCATAAAGGTGAACATGCCCCTGTCTACATCAACAGGGACGAAGTAGAAAGGGTCGAGAGCTTCAAGTTTTTAAGTGTCCAGATCACCAACAACCTGTCTTGGTCCCCCCATGTCTACACTATAGTTAAGGATGCCTCGACTTTCTCAGAAGTCTAAGGAAATTTGGCATGTCAGCTACGACTCTCACCAACTTTTACAGATGCACCATAGAAAGCATCCTTTCTGGTTGTATCACAGCTTGGTATGGCTCCTGCTCTGCCCAAGACCACAAGGAACTACAAAAAGTCGTGAATGCAGCCTAATCCATCATGCAAACTGACTCTGTCTATACTTCCTGCTGTCTCGGCAAAGCAGCCAACATAATTAAGGACCCCACGCACCCCGGACATACTCTCTTCCACCTTCTTCTGTCGGGAAAAAGATGCAAAAGTCTGAGATCACGTACCAACCGACTCAAGAACAACTTCTTTCATGCTGCTGTCAGACTTTTGAATGGACTTACCTTGCATTAAATTGATCTTTCTCTACACCCTAGCTATGACTGTAACACTACATTCTGCTCTCTCTCTCATTTCCTTCTCTATGAACGGTATGTTTTGTCTGTATAGCGCGCAAGAAACAATACTTTTCACTGTATGTTAATACATGTGACAATAATAAATCAAATCAAATCATCAATAAGATTCACTCTAACCACCGCCCTTTGACATTCAATGATGTAACCATCACTGAATCCCCCGCTGCCAACATCCTTGGGGTTACCATTGACCAGAAACTCAACTGGACTCACCACATAAACACAGTGGCTACAAGGGCAGGTCAGAGGCTAGGAATACTGCAGTGAGTAACTCACCTCCTGACTCCCCAGTGCCTATCCACCATCTACAAGGCACAAGTCAGGAGTGCGATGGAATACTCTCCACTTGCCTGGATGGGTGCAGCTTCAACAACACTCAAGAGGCTTGGCACCATCCAGGACAAAGCATCCTGCTTGATTGCATCACATCTACAAACATTCAATCCTTTCACCACTGACAGCAGCAGTGTAGAGCCTGAACCGGGATCTTGGGTTCATGTCACACTATCGGTAACCCCCACAGCTTGTCTGGACCTGCAGAATCTCACTGGCTGTCTGGAGACAATTCACATTTCTTTAACCTGTGCCTAATGCTCTCTCCACTCACATTGTCTGTACCTTTAAGACTTGATTAGCTGTAAAGATTCGCATTCTAATCAGTATTCTGTAACTTGAGTTTGTGTCTCTGTATGCCTTGTTTATGAGCAGATATCCATTCCATCTGATGAAGGAGCAGTGCTCCGAAAGCTAATGGCATTTGCTACCAAATAAACCTGTTGGACTTTAACCTGGTGTTGTTAAAACTCTTACAGCAGCAGTGTACACAGGTGCAATCTCACCAATGCCTTGTATAGTTACAGCAACACTTCCTTACTTTTATACTCTATTCCTTTAGGTATAAATGCCAAAATTCAATTTTCCTTCCTTATTACCTGCTGCACCTGCATACCAGGATCCCTCTGTACAGAAGAACCCCAATGTACAAGATGCACCACAGCAATTCACCAAAGATCCTTAGACAGCACCTTCCAAAACCACTTCCATCTAGAAGGACAAGGGCAGCAGATACATGGGAAGACCATCACCTGCAAGTTCACCTCCAGCCACTCACCGTCCTGACTTGGAAATATATCGCCATTCCTTCGCAGTCACTGGATCAAAATCCTGGAATTCCCTCCCCAAAGACATTGTGGGTCAACCCACAGCGCGTGGATTGCAGCAATTCAAGGCGGCAGCTCACCACCACCTTGTCAAGGGCAACTAGGGATGGACATTAAATGCTGGCCAGCCAGCAGCGCCCATGTCCCATAAATGAATTTTTAAAAAAACACTCTGGCATAGTGAATTCCACAGATTCACAACCCTTTGAGAGGGTTAGTTTCTTCTCACCTATATTTTAAATCTGCTACCCCTTGTCCTAAAACTATAACCTCTTGTCCGAGATGTAGAGAGGAAGCATCCTCTCTACATCTACTTGTCAATACCTTTTATCATCTTATACACCTCAATTAGATCTCCTCTCATTCTTCTAAACTAAGAGAGAATAGGCCTAAACTGCCCAATCCCTCTACATTAGGCAAATCCTTCATCTCTGGAGTCAGTCTAGTGAATCCCCTCCGAACTGCCTCTAATGCTACTATAACTTTCCTCAAATATGGGAACCGAAACTGTGCACAAGCGCAATCTCACCAGGTGCAATCTCACCAATGTCTTGTATATTTACAGCAACACTTCCTTACTTTTATCCTCTATTCCTTTAGGTATAAATGCCAAAATTCAATTAGCCTTCCTTATTACCTGCTGCACCTGCATACCAGGATCCTCTGCACAGAAACGCTCCAAAGTCCATCTCCATTTGGATCATAAGAATGGGCAAAATGCTCTTAGCATCACTTATTAAAAAGTAAAATGGGAACAATGTTTTGGGGTTTCAGGATGTTGGGAGGCCCGATTTCAACTCTGTGAATGGTTAAAATCAGACCCAACATTGGGTGGAATGGGGCATCTCAGCTGCTGGTGGGGGAGCTGGCAAGAGCTCTGGGTCACGTTGTCTGGGGAAGGCCTGTTGTATTAAGCACCAGTCAGCATATGAGTGGTCAGCTGTGGGCCTTCTATAGGATCAAGGACCCCAGTGTGGGATGCTAGGTGGGTGGTAGGGGGTGACTCACAGAAATCCCCTCACTCCCTTGGTACAATTGCTAGGTAGTTACTTGAGCTAATCCCAATTTTTCTTTTGCCCTGCTTGTGTGCAAATGCCTCGCTGGATTTTACTTCATTCATTTACAAAATCAGAACACAATGTCAAGCCACTGAACCATTCTCTGTGACACATTGATGAATAATCAACGGCTTCTTCCCCTCCTCACAACAACTTTTGATGAAGGTAATCCCTCCTTAAAAGGTTCACCCAATCACACATCAGCTAAAACTCAGACTATTAGTTTTAAGATGCTACTTGAATCCTTTGAACATTACCTGGTCGGTATTGGACCTAAGACTGACTACATGTCAAATCCCACTCTGATCATTCCAAAATTGAAATACTGGCAATTTGTAGCATCCTAAGAAGATGCCCATAAATGTTACCGTATCACTCAACTCTTCTCACTAATGTCCTTCAGGTAGACTAACCCACCCATACTGACTGCAGGTGCCATCAGGATATCTAAAGTTAAACAATAACAACCACTTTGGTGGCATCAGCCACAAGGATGTTTAAACATAGGCACCTTGATCAGCCACTGAGTGTCTGACAAGAGCCCCCACACCAGCAGCCCCTGCCCCCTTCTCCCCACAAGCAAATATGACAGAGATAGAATCATAGAATCCCTACTGTGGAGGCCATTTGGCCCATCGGGTCTTTACCAACAATAATCCCACCCAGGTCCCATTCCTGTAACCCCACATATTTACTCTGCTAATCCCCCTGACACTAAAGGGCAATTTAGCATGGCCAATCAACCTAACCCGACTGTGGGAGCAAACCGGAGCATCCGGAGGAAACCCATCTCAGACACAGAGAGAATGTGCAAACTTCACACAGTCACCCGAAGCCGGAATTGAACCTGGGTCCCTGGCGCTGTGAAGCAGCAATGCTAACCAGTGTGCCACTGTACTGCCCATAATGGGAAACAAGACCATTAAGTGGGCATCAATTTCTCAATTAAAGGTCTCAAATGGCATCAGAGGTGGGAAGGCTGCCCACAAACCTTCTCAGCCCAGACTTCATTAGGATAGAGCACAAAGTTGATGGGGTTCCCATCCCGCATCTTCTAGTCCAAAGAAAAGGCCTTTTTGCTTCCAAACTCACCTTCGGGAAGAACATTAAATTCTGCCCATTAGAATTAATTTCTCTCTCTCTCTCGACAGAAGCTGACAGACCTGCTGAATATTCCCAGCATTTTCTGTTTTTGAATTTAGATCCACAGTGTTTTGATTTTCTATTTGATCACCTGGCCATTTACACCATTAATGGGAGCTTGCTGTGCCCAAGATGTCCATCATATTTACTGCAGGCAAACCTTACAAAAAACATCAACTGGCTTTAAAGCACTTTGAGAAATATGTGAAAGGTGTTATATAAATACAGGTCTGCAAGTTAGTAGGGCTTGCAATTCATTAACAGCAGTAAAATATCTTGAGGCAAATACAAGAATCTCTGGTATGCAAAATAAATAATCGGATTTTCATAGACAAATCCACCCGAAGTTCATTCATATCGATCATCGACAAGATTTTAACTGACGCTTGTAATAATGAGCAGTTACTCACTTCTGTCCATTCCACGTTATTATTTCATTAAGTTTCATGTAGTCATTTTCACCAGTGTTGAATAAATATTCTCCATCACCTGTTCCATTCGTCTGAAATTGTATTAAATGCTGTTATAGAAAGTGCATTTAGCTGAACCTCACTATTGATATCTCTCCTCTGTGACCGATCTAACATGCCTGTATTTAAAGTGGATATTAGGTACACGATAATAAATTCAGCTATTTTTAAATGATCTTTTTCATGGCTGACAATGGTTAATTATACCCCAACTACAGTGCTATAATTCTATGGTTAATTCTGTGAGACCTGATGGAGGTCTTTAAGATAATGAAGAGGATCGATAGGGTAGACTATTTCCAATTGCAGGTGAGTTCACAACAAGAGATACCCCCTGACGATCAAATAAAAATTTTTACATTGAGTTCTTGAAGCATGGACAGCACTGAAAGGCAGGGTTGGTGCAAACATGAGGAATGATGAGAAGCGTGGTATTTGGAAGTAGATTTAAAGGAGGTTATAAAAACCTGCAGATGATCATTTCAGCTGAATGGCCTATTCCTGGAACTGTAAATTCGTCATAATTTTCTGACTATGACCAGGAGAAGGCCATACAGCCCCTCAAGCCTGATCCCCATTCAATAAGCTCAAAGCTGGTGTGTAACCTGACTCCATATATTTGCCCTTACCCCATATTCCTTAATACTGTGGACAGCAGCATTTCTCAAGTTCGGCCTTAAAATGCATAATTGAATCTACCAGTCTTTGTGTAGAAATATGTCTGACTTGAATTCTGGGCCTCAAGATCTAGACTCCCCAGCCAGTAGAAATACTTTCTCTCTATCCTGTTCCCCTTCCGATCATGAAAGCTTCACCTGGGTCACTCATTAACTACCAAGGTTGAAAGAACTAGTTCAGTTATTATCTCCTTCTAGCTTAACCCTTGGAGTCCAGGTATCATTCTAGTAAATCGACTCTGTGCTCCCTGATAATAATAGCTGACCATGGTAAACTATCATCCCTCATCATTTTTTGAAACGTCTGCAGTCTTTAATATGTTGACTACACCATCTTCCTCCATTAACTCTCATGTCCGGCTCAGTGGGAGTGCCCTTGCTAGTTCCATCAAGAGCTATCTGATGGTTGGCACAGTGGTTAGCACTACTGCCTCACAGCGCCAGGGACCCAGGCTCAATTCCGGCCTCGGGTCACTGTGTGGAGTTTGCACATTCTCCCTCTGTCTGCGTGGGTTTCCTCCAGGTGCTTCGGTTTCCTCCCACAGTCCAAAGATGTGTAGGTTAGGTGGATTAGCCATGCTAAATTGCCCTTTAGTGTCAGGGGGAGAAGTAGGATAAATACCAGAGTTCCAAGGATAGGGCCTGGGTAAGATTGTTGTCAGTGCAGACTCGATGGGCCAAGTGGCCTCCTTCTGCACAGTAGGTATTCTATGATTCTATTCTATGATTCACCTCCCGAAATGGCTTCTTTTCCTACCCCACAGCTGCACCATTTGGAGTTCTCCCAGAATCTACCCTTGATCCATCTCTTCGTCCTCATCTATATCCCGCCCTTAGGGAACATTGTCTCTAGAGACGGGCTCAGGTTCCACATGGACACCAAGCTCACACAGCTCTACCTCATCACGACCTCTCTCAACTCTTTGATTATTGCAGTGTTGTTGTTGTTGTCTAGTTTCCAACTCTGGGTGGATGTTGCCTTCAGCAATGGTGTAGTAATTTGGGCTTGTATTCTCTGTAGTTTAGACTGTGAGGTGATCTCATTGAAACATATATGATTCTGAGGGGACACATAGTCTAAAATATAGATGCACAGTCTCAGGATAAGGGGATGATCATTTAGGACTGAAGTGAGGAGAAATTTCTTCACTCAAAGAGTTGAAATCTTTGAACTTCTCTACCGCAGAGGGTTGTGGAAGTTTTATTGTTGAATAGAAAGATGTGCGGGTTAGGTGGATTGGCCATGGTGAATTGCCCCTTATTGTCAGGGGGACTAGCAGCATAAATGTGAGATTATGGTGATAGGGCCTGGGTGGGATTGTTGCCAATGCAAGCTCGATGGGCCAAATGGCCTCTTTCTGCACTGTAGGAATTCTATGATTCTATACTTTAAGACTGAGATTGACAGAATTTTGGCCTTTCAGAGAATTAAGAGATGTGGGGAGTGTGTGAGAAAATGGAGTTGAAGCCATAATTGCACTGAATGGCAGACTTCACTCGATGGGCCGAATGGTGTACTCCTGCTCCTATTTCTGGTGTTCCTGTGGAGCAGGTTGATCAAAGACATTTGATCTGTGTTTCACCTTGGGACATTAGTCAGTAAGTGCTAGATAAATGGAAATTGTTGATAAAAATTACAAAAAGTAAGCATTAAAAATGAAACTCAAACAGGAACTACTTAGTATATGGTCTTTTTACATTCATTTGTGGGACATGGGTGTCACTGGCTGGCCAGCATTCATTGCCCATCCCTAGTTGCCCAATGGCAGTGGAGAGTCAACCATATTGCTGTGGTTTTGGAGTCACATGTAGGCCAGAACAGGTAAGGGCAGCAGATTTCTCTCCCTACAGGACGTGAGTGAACAACATGGGTTTTTCCGACAATCAACAATGGTTTCACAGTTATCAGTAGACTCTTAATTCCTGATACTTTAAAAAAAAATTGAATTCAAATTCCATCAACTGCCGTGGCAGGATTCAAATCCTGGTCCCCAGAACATTAGCTGAGTTTCTGGATATGGTGAACCATAGATGGTTACCACTATGGGTACTTGTACATATGTTACTCTTGTTGCTGTTGGGGTTAGGGTTGGGGAGTTCCACCTGTTAGCATTGTTCTGTGGTACACTCCGTTTGGCTCTGCCTTCTTACAGGGGTATAAAGGTCACTGCTACTTCCTAGTAGCCCTTAGTCTGGGATAGTATTGTTAAGCAGTGTGCTCTATTCTTGTTGTGAATAAAAGCCTTTATTCCCGGGTACGACCTTGTCTCCCGTGTGAATCAATCGCGCATCAATTTTATTCACAACAAAATACCGAATATTTTGTTCGAAGAAAAATGGAGCAGATGCTGAAACCCGATCGGCTAATCTTGGATCCGCGTGCCGCGGGAGCGTCGAATACCTTCGACCATTGGTTGAAGTGTTTTGAGGATTACATCGACGCCTCAACAGCAGTCCAGTCCGACGCCGACAGATTGCGGGTCCTCCACACCAGGGTGAGCGACACTGTGTATGCAACAATCCGTGATTCCCAAAATTATAAAGAGGCCATCGAATTACTCAAGAAGCTGTACCATAAACAGCCGAACGAAATTCATGCTCGTCACCTACTAGCCACTCGACGGCGGCAGCCCCGGCGAAACTACGGGACAGTACCAGCGCGAACTTCAACAGCTAGCCAGAGCGTGCAACTGCAAGGAGGTGTCCGCTACTCAATACACCAACGATCTTATCCGAGACGCGTTCGTGGCGGGAATCGGCTCATCCTATATTCGCCTGCTGGAGCATGGTAACTTGGACCTGGCTAAGACGGTAGAATTGGCCGATGCAATGGAAACGGCCTCCAGAAGTCTCGTAACCTACCCCACCGACCACGTGGGAACAGCATGGCAAGCACAGCCACCGCCTCAACTGTACTCGGCGGCTCCTCGGAACTGCACGATAATACTCTCAACTTCAGACCTGACGGCTGCGGCAGCTCCTGGAGGCCCACGGTACTATTTCTGCGGATTGGCGAAGCATCCTCGTCAGAGATGTCCAGCCAGGACGGTGTTTTGCTCCGCCTCTGGAAAGAAAGGGCACTACGCAAAAGTGTGCCGAGCAAAGACCCCTTCCAAGCCCAGCAGTGCTGCGTGTGACTCCCCAGGATCCATCTCCTCGTCTCCGGCCTCGTCGATGTCTTCAGCTACGTGCGATCCACGGACGCCGCCATTTCCTATGACGACGACGCAAGCCACATGCGACCTGCGGGTGCTGCCATTTTCAACATCATCGACCACGTGCGATTCGTGGGCGCAGCCATTTTGGTCGACACCGGCCACAGAAGACCAGCAGGGGTCCTCGTCGTCGGCTATCTCAGCTGCCTGCAGTTACACTCGGGATCCAACAGTGGCGTCAATCATCCTGGACCAGGCCAAGCCTCACAGACTCGACAAGTCCATGACGGACATAGAGGTAAACGGGCGTCTGGCACATTGCCTGTTTGACAGCGGGAGCACGGAGAGCTTTATCCATCCGGATACAGTGAAACGGTGCGCTCTCCGTGTGCAAACTGTCAGGCAGACAATCTCCATGGCGTCGAGGTCCCGGTCTATAGTCGTTCTTGGGAGCTGTGTGGGAACCTTAACGGTGCGGGGCACAGTTTACGAGAACTTCAGGCTCCTCATGTTACCGCACCTTTGCGCTCCGGTACTCCTGGGGCTAGACTTTATGGTCCACCTGAGGAGTGTGACCCTGCAGTACGATGGGCCACTCCCTCCACTTTCAGTGGGAGCACAGCAGCCTCCAAATTGTCCAGCGCGCTCCACATGCAGTCTCTCGACACTCAAAATTACCCCGCCTTCCCTATTTGAAAATCTCGTGCCAGGCTGCAAGCCCATCGCGACTAAGAGCAGGCGTTACAGCGTTGAGGATCGGATCTTTATTCGATCTGAGGTTCAGCGGCTCCTCAGGGAAGGGATCATCCAACCTAGCACTAGCCCATGGAGAGCACAAGTCGTGGTGGTCAAGACTGGAGACAAGCCCCGGTTGGTCATAGACTATAGTCAGACCATTAATAGGTACACGCAGCTGGACGCGTACCCTCTCTCGCGCATATCTGACTTGGTCAACCAGAATGGCGCAGTACCGGGTGTTCTCCACCATCGACTTGAAGTCAGCCTACCACCAGCTCCCCATTCGCCCAGAGGACCGCAAATACACAGCCTTTGAGGCGGATGGCCGTCTCTACCACTTTTTGAGAGTCCCTTTCGGCGTCACTAATGGGGTCTCGGTCTTCCGGCGTGAGATGGACCGAATGGTGGACCAAAACGGGCTACGGGCTACCTTCCCATACCTGGACAACGTCACTATCTGCGGCCATGACCAGCAGGACCACGACGCCAACCTCCAGAAGTTTCTACGCACTGCGACTCTCCTGAACCTGACCTATAACAAGGAGAAGTGCATATTCAGCAAGCACCGCCTAGCAATCCTCGGATACGTGGTGGAAAACGGGGTCATCGGCCCCGATCCAGACCGTATGCGCCCCCTCCTTGAACTTCCCCTACTCACTAGCATCAAAGCACTGAGAAGATGCTTAGACTTCTTCTCGTACTATGCACAGTGGGTCCCCAATTATGCGGACAAAGCCCGTCCGCTCATAAAATCTACCTCTTTTCCCCTGGCAACAGAGGCTCGCCTGGCCTTTGAAGGGATGAAAGCCGACATCGCGAAAGCCACGATGCACGCTGTCGATGAGTCCATCCCCTTTCAGGTGGAGAGTGATGCATCTGATTTCGCCCTGGCCGCCACACTTAACCAGGCGGGCAGGCCCGTCGCCTTTTTCTCCCGCACCCTCCAAGGCCCTGAAATTCGGCACTCCTCTGTGGAAAAAGAGGCCCAGGCCATTGTGGAGGCCGTACTGCATTGGCGTCATTATTTGGCTGGTAAACGATTTACCCTGCTCACGGACCAGAGGTCCGTGGCCTTTATGTTCAACAACACGTTAAAGGGGAAAATCAAGAATGATAAAATCTTGAGGTGGAGAATCGAACTCTCCACCTACAACTATGATATCATGTACCATCCGGGGAAGCTTAATGAGCCCTCAGATGCCCTGTTGCGTGGAACATGTGCCAGTGTGCAGGAGGACCGGTTACAGGCCCTCCACAATGATCTCTGCCATCCGGGGATCACTCGGTTTTTCCATTTTGTAAAGGCTCGGAATCTGCCCTGTTCCATAGAGGATGTCAGGTCGATAACTCGAAGTTGCCAGGTTTGTGCAGAGTGCAAGCTGCACTTCTACCGGCCTGACAGGGCACACCTCATTAAGGCCACTCGCCCTTTTGAACGACTGAGTGTCGACTTCAAGGGGCCCCTTCCTTTGACAGATCGGAACGTGTATTTCCTCAACGTGGTTGACGAGTACTCCCGATTCCCTTTTGCCATCCCCTGTTCTGATATGTCCTCTGCCACGGTCATCAAAGCCCTGCGGGGTCTCTTTACCCTGTTCGGTTACCCCAGTTATATCCACAGTGATAGGGGTTCGTCGTTTATGAGCGACGATGTGAGGCAATACCTGCCCTCCAAGGGAATTGCCCTGAGTAGGACTACGAGTTACAACCCCAGGGGTAACGGACAGGTCGAGAGAGAAAATGCTACAGTCTGGAAGGCTGTTTTACTGGCATTGAGGTCTAGGGGTCTTCCAGTCTCCCGTTGGCAAGAGGTACTTTCTGATGCGCTCCATTCAATCCGGTCCCTCCTGTGTACGGCAACCAACGCTACCCCACATGAGCGGATGTTTACCTTCCCGAGGAAGTCTTCCTCTGGGACCTCACTGCCGTCTTGGTTGACGTACTTAGGACCTGTCCTCCTGCGGCGGCATGTTAGGGCCCGCAAGTCCGACCCTTTGGTTGAACAGGTCCACCTCCTCCACGCCAACTCTCAATATGCCTATGTGGCATATCCTGACGGGCGAGAGGACACGGTCTCTATCAGAGATCTGGCGCCTGCAGGGGTCCTGGAAATCCCAGTCACTCCCGCACCCCTGGTTAGGATTCCTTTGCCCATTCTCTCCCCTCCTGACTCGGCGCGGCCAGCATCGGGACCTCAACTTAATCTTCTTACTCCCGTGTACAGCTTGCCTGAGTCCAGGAGATTGTCGCCACCTCGAGGTCCACAGGTGTGTGAGGAACTGGAGAAGTCACTGGACACCACCTCGGAGAGAGGGTCGTCACCACGGTCACCAGAACCAACACTGGAGCCAGTACTGCGGAGGTCGCAGAGACGGTACGGACCGCCGATACGGCTGAACTTGTGAACATATGGACAGCTCGTATTGTCTCCTTACCTCGCCGGCCTTTGTTTTTAAAGGAGGGGTGAATGTGGTGAACCATAGATGGTTACCACTATGGGTACTTGTACATATGTTACTCTTGTTACTGTTGGGGTTAGGGTTGGGGTGTTCCACCTGTTAACATTGTTCTGTGGTACACTCGGTTTGGCTCCGCCTTCTTACAGGGGTATAAAGGTCACTGCTACTTCCTAGTCGCCCTTAGTCTGGGATAGTATTGTTAAGCAGTGTGCTCTATTCTTGTTGTGAATAAAAGCCTTTATTCCCGGGTACGACCTTGTCTCCCGTGTGAATCAATCACGCATCACTGGATTAATATCTCCACCTCAAGATAATATCACTAGGCCATCACCTCCCCGCCTGTCAAAGATGGACTTTATGCAAAGGCAAGATGCAGAAACTTCCAGAATTCTAAACACCCAGAACAAGATACTCTTTCATTAAATGTGCTGTGGAATGGCGATTGATCACCATGGCTCTATCCAGACTGCAGCAAGATCCCACACTCCACATCCTACGATACACAGGACCAATGCCATGGAAGTTTGACGAGTGATGGTTAAATTCCCTCTAAGGGCAAGCATGGCAATTTGCTTCTTAGAAGTATTAATCTCGAGCTGTTTGAAACCTGTTCCAATTACTCACTCCGTAGAAAAATCCAAATTGGCTACTTGGGAAAATGCTTGGCAACAGTTGATGACCAAGTTTCAGCACAGCATCCTCATAACCCCACAGCCACTCATTCACACTGTGAGTCTGGAAGAGTGTGCTTCTCCTCAGGGTAAACAATGTTGACACAATGGTTTTCTTCACCATCCCGCTGTGCTTTAGCATCTGTAGCAGAGTCTGGAAAAGGAAATGAAATGAGAAATATCAATCTCCTTCTCACAAACAAAGCCCCTATGAGCAACCAACTATCACTAATGTCTGAAAAAGAAAGTATTTCAACATTGACCATAAAATCATTGGCAGTTACCATATGGAAACGTGAGTGTTAATGCAGCGAGGCTTTATCACAATGAAGGAACCTTCCTGAGTAATGGAAAGAAAATGTCAAAGCAAATTTGCACTATCTATTACTGGGCTATCTCAGTACTCTATAACTATTCTTACTAGTGGATCCATTAAATCAGGATCTCTTGAAAATGTTACTACTTGCATTTAACTCCCCTCAAACAGTGTGATCCAAATAAACGTGAGAAAATGTCAGTCTGAGAAAATGTGCTGGCTCCAATTCCCAATGGTGCAGGTTTCTGGGAAACTAAAAGTCGCCGATAGATGGTCAATAGAGAGGGGTCTTTCTGTCAACAATGGCTTCTCTAGGCTTAAGAATCTAGAACAAGGTGCCACACTCCCAGGATAGGGGGACAGACTTTGAGGGCTGAGGTGAGGAGAAATGTCTTTGGAATTCTCTACCCCATGGGGTTGTGGATGCTCCATCATTGAGAATATTCAAGACTGAGATTGGTAGATTTTTAAACAATAAGGGACCGGAGGGATAGGGGAGATAGGCGGTTGAACTTGGAATAGGAGGTTGAGGATGGATCATCATCTTGTTGAAAGGTGAGGCCAAATGGTCCATCTTGCTTCTATTTCTTATGTTGTTCAGGATGGGTGTACCCTTTAAACATATACTTTTAAAAAATCTTGCATGGAATGTGGGCATCTCTGGCCAGGTCAACATTTAGTACCCATCACTAGTTGCCCTTCAGAAGGTAATGGTGAGCTGCCTTCTTTAACCACTGCAGTCCATGTGGTGTAGGTACACCCAAGGTGCTGTTAGGGAGGGAGCTCTAGGATTTTGACCCAGCGACAATGAAGAAATGGCAATATAGTTTCAAGTCAGGATGGTGAGTGACTTGAAGGGAAACTTACAGGTGGTGGTGTTCCCAGGTATCTGCTGTTCTTGTCCTAGATTCGGAAGGTGCTGTCAAAGGAATCTTGGTGAGTTGCTGCAGTGCATCTTGTATATAGTACACACTGCTGCTACTGAGCGTCAGTGGTGGAGGGAGTGAATGTTGAAGACAGTAGATGGGGTGACAAACAAGCGGGCTACTTTGTCCTGGACGATATTGAGCTTCTTTAGTGTTGTTGGAGTTGCACTCAAACACTACTTTCATGGTTTATATTAATATTTAAGAGAGGAGGGGTAATTCAATTTGCAAGTATAAGCAAATTAAAATTCTGGACCATCAGGCCCCTAAAGTAATGACAATTTTAAAAGTGACTAGTGTTTATTTAATTGTAGCATTAGGAGATAGAGCTTTAACATGGCAGATGGGTTTGTATAGTTGGTAATCTGGAGATGGTGTGCCTGGACTGCATTCTCCTGTCTTTGTTAGAGGGGCGAGTTATCCATGCAGACCTCAGCGCTAAAACAACAACTACCGAACATCCCAACCACCTCTATTACCGTGGAGATAAATGATTCAGAGTGGAGCTTTGGTTGGAATTCTGGGGGAGGGGGTTATCCGTGGGATTGTGCCAAAACATTTCAGAGTCAGAGATTTGGAAGCCCCGAATTCAGAAAGCAGAGTAAAGGAATTGTCATGATATTGGGGAGCAAGAGAATTGAGCCATTAGAAAGGGGGGAGCTGGTAATAATTTTCTGTTGAAGTCACTGAGCAGGAATTGAGAGATGGAAAGTGACAGACCTTACAAAGCAGCCTTAGAAAACATTGAAGTTGGTCCCAAGAAAGTGGATCACCTTTGAGAACCTAATAAGGAGCTAAGACTTTCTGGCGGGAGTCATTGTGGCAAAGGGAAGGTTACACTTGCCAGGGACCCAGGTTCAATTCCTGCCTTGGGTGACCATGTGGAATTTGTATGTTCTCCCCGTGTCTGCATGTGTTTCTTCCGGATGCTCTAGTTTCTTCCCACAGTCCAAAGATTTGCAGGTCAAGTTAGGTTGATTGGCCATGCTAACTTGAGCCTTAGTATCAGGAGGACGAGCAGGGTAAATACACGAGGTTACAGGGATAGGGCTTGTGCAGGCTTGGTGGGCAGAATGGTCTCCTTCTGCACTGTAGGAATTCCATTACTGTGTTTTATTAGGTTTTGCAATATAATGTAAATTCCCAAGCCTGTGCCATTAGCAGTGTTTGTTGTAATTGATTCCTGTATAGCAAAATACATTTGTTTTAAGCTGTAAAAACTGGTGGCTTAATTCTTTCAGTAAATATGTGTATTTTAAAAAACATTCCTGCTCTCTACTGGGATCATAACAATAAATAAATTACTTACAACAAGTGGAATGTTGATTGTTGTTACAAGGTCATTTCTCGGGTCACCGACAGACATTGTTGGTTCAAATACGAAGCTTCTGTGAGTAGTAGCTGATACACTAGCATTGCTGTATACTGACACGTTGGTTCTGTGTCTGAGCTGCCTGTTTAAAATGAGATTGATTAGGGGCTGTTAGGCAATAGTTGCATCACAGTGGAATGTTAAGTATTCTGATATAAGGAAATAAGGAGAAAATAAGAAGCACCACTGATTTTAAACTAAAGGAAGCAGCAGGATTTAAGACCACAAAGTGTGATTCGAGATATCAAAATGGACATCCTTGCTCACCTCAGCTGCGTGCTGACATTATGACCCCATTGGGACCCCGAGTTGAGATTTTGATGCTGTGAACTGTGAGTCAGCAATGGCTGCCTTAGAGCTCGGACTGAATGTTAACAGCTACAAGGTCCCTTCAAATCCTCGCCATTTATTGGTGGGCAGCCTGACAGACAAGCCTCCCTCTACCCCAAACCCATTCTCCTGCACATTTAGCATGGCCAATCCACCTAACCTGCACATCTTTGGAATGTGGAAGGAAACCGGAGCATCCAGAGGAAACCCATACAGACACGGGAAGAATGTGCAAACTCCACATACAATCACCAAAGGCTGGAATTGAACCCGGGTCCCTGGCGCTGTGAGGCGCCGTGCCTCCCATGGATTTCTTTGTCACAAAGACTGAAACTATCCAAATCAGGTTTCTCTGCCACATTACTCTCTTCTACTAGCCTACAGAGCCAAATGTCCTCTGCAGCATACCCCCATGCCTGAGCCCTGGACTCTCAACTTTCTCCTCAAACCCTCTCAGCTCATCTGGTCTCCTGTGTGCTCCATCCGATTTACCCTAAACTGCTGACATCCAGCTTCCCCTGCTGGTCCCTCTTTGCTGATATTAGAACACAAGAACAAGGAGCAGGTGTAGGGCATTCAGCACTTTTGAGCCTGCTCCACCATTCAATACAATCATGGCTGATCTCATCTCGGCATCAACTCCACTTCCCTACCCATTCTATGTAACCCTTCAACCCATTACTAATTAAAAAATCTGTCTATCTCCTCTTTAAATTCCCAGCTTAGTCTAGCTACCAAAGATGTGCGGGTTAGGTTGATTGGCCATGCTAAAAAAATTGCCCCTTAGTGTCCTGAGATGCGTAGGTTAGAGGGATTAGCAGGTAAATATGTAGGGATATGGGGGTAGGGCCTGGGTGGGAGTGTGGTCGGTGCAGACTCGATGGGCCAAATGGCCTCTTTCTGCACTGTAGGGTTTCTATGATTCCATGATCATCCGGTGGCTCTGACATACATCATTATGAAGTGCTTAAAAGGTTAGTCATGGCACAAATCAATTCCAGCCTTCCGGATTGCCTGGATCCACTACAGTGTGCTTACCGCATCAATAGGTCCACAGCAGATGCCATCTCCCTGGCCCTGCACTCAACGCTGGAACATCCAGATAATAAAGACTCCTATTTATTGACTACAACTCAGCCTTGAACAGCATTATTCCGATGAAACTCATCTCAAAACTCCATGGCCTGGGCCCCAGCTCCTCTCTCAATGACTGGATCCTGAACTTCCTAACCCACAGACCACAATCAGTAAGGATAGGCAACAACACCTCCTCCACAATCATTCTCAACACCAGTGCTCCACAAAGCTGTGTTCTCAGCCCCTTACTATACTCCTTATACACCTATGACTGTGTGGTCAAATTCCCCTCCTACTCGATTTTCAAGTTTGCTGATGAGATCACCGTATTGCGTTGGATCTCAAACAATGATGAGACAGAGTACAGGAATGAGATAGAGGTTCTGGTGAACTGGTGCGGCAACAATAATTTCTCCCTCAATGTCAACAAAACGAAGGAGATTGTCATTGACTTCAGGAAGCGTAGTGGAGAACATGCCCCTGTCTACATCAACGGGGACGAAGTAGAAATTATCAAAAGCTTCAAGTTTTTAAGTGTCCAGATCACCAACAACCTATCCTGGTCCCCCATTATAGTTAAGAAAGCCAACCAACACCTCCACTTTCTCGAAGACTAAGGAAATTTGGCATGCCAGCTACGACTCTCACCAACTTTTACAGATGCACCATAGAAAGCATTCTTTCTGGTTGTATCACAGCTTGGTATGGCTCCTGCTCTGTCCAAGACCACAAGAAACTACAAAATGTCGTGAATGTAGCCCAATCCATCACGCAAACCAGCCTCCCATCCATTGACTCTGTCTACACTTCCCGCTGCCTCGGCAAAGCAGCCAGCATAATTAAGGACCCCGTGTACCCCAGACATTCTCTCTTCCACCTTCTTCCTTCGGGAAAAAGGTACAAAAGTCTGAGGTCACGTACCAACCGACTCAAGAACAGCTTCTTCCCTGCTGCCATCAGACGTTTGAATCGACCTCTCATTAAGCTGATCTTTCTAGCTATGACTGTAACACTATATTCTGCACTCTCTCATTTCCTTGTCTATGAACGGTATGCTTTGTCTGTATAGTGCGCAAGAAACAATACTTTACACTGTATACTAATACATGTGACAATAAAAAATCAAAGATAGTCCATTCCACAGATTCGAAACAATTTTCTCTCCTGGGGCATCTCATTGCTGTCCAAGTGCACTAGGCCCAAATAAAGGATGCACAGCGCAGAGGAGAACAGAGCCTTTGGGAAACAGGTGGCGTTGGCTCTGTGCAGGTGGTGGGGAGATTGGGCAGTAACCATCTGGACAGCGCAGAGGGTTTTCATCCTCCTGGCACTGGGGTAAGGGGCAAGACTGCCAAATACTATTGTTGGTGATGGGAGGGCGTGTGTGATAGATGGGGGCTACTGAGAACAGGCATGGCTACAACTGCCAATGGGGGCTTCATGCCCAATGGTAATGAGGAGCAACAGTGTCCATGTGAATGTCAGACTCTGGACATTAGGGAGGATGAGAGAGAGGAAAGGGAATTGGGAAAGACGCAGAGACCATCAGCACAGGATCTACAGCCAAGGGCGGACAGAGCGAGCTGGAAACCAATGTCGCCGGCAAATGACGACTGACATCTGTGACCTTGTCACCTAAGATCTCACACCTCACAGCATTGGTCTTCAAATTCACCATGATACAGATCCCAGCCCAGTTTAAGTGGAGTCTGTCCCTCTTTCTCATGGTCTGTAATCAGTGGCGCATGGATCAAAACTCCACCTTATCACAGCTCTCTGACATTCACCTCTCGGTTTGATCTGGTCAGCCCTATTTTAATCAGTACAACTCATGGGATTATTGCCTTAGAGGTTCTACGCTTGTATTTGGACCCTAACTCCTCAGCTGAGCCTCATTTCTACTTTTACCTGTGTTATTGGTACCTATTTAGGCAAGGGCAAGATTCATGGCTCCTCTACATCTGGACCATGACAACTGGATCCAGCCCCTCCCACTCCAAGTTGAAGAAGTCCTTCAAACCTGGCAGCATGACCTTCCGATTACAGCTGCGGAGAACAGGGTTTATCCCCCTGACTATACTGTCCACTTCCACTACCACATTCCTTTTCACTAATCCCTCACACCCTGGCCACCTCTGCCAGTGCTATGGGCAGTTTACTTATTCATCTTCAGGCTTTGCCCTCATCCAGATGGGCAGCAAATACCCTGTACCTATTGGATGAGGGCAAGAGCCAAGACTCCTTTATCACTGTATCCAGTGTCCTGTTAGTCACTTGCCTCACAGTCACAACCTCCTGTGCCTGAACATGAACGAGACTCGCAATACTTTCTAAATTAATGCAAAGTGTGGTGAACCATTGTTGGTTCCCACCAGGTAGTGCTGAGCCAGGGTCTGGCCAGTACTATGAGTCTGTATATATGTTACTGTTGGGGTTAGGGTTGGGCTGTTCTACATGTTACTGTTGGGGTTAGGGTTGGGCTGTTCTACCTGTAATATAGTTCTTATGGTACATCCCAGTCGGGCTCCGCCTCCTGGGAGAGGTATAAAGGTCACTGCTCTGTCTGGGACCCTTTAGTCTGGGATCGTGTATTATATATGGTAGCTCTATTGTTGTAGTCAATAAAAGCCTTTATTTCCCCGAGTACCTCTAGCCTCGTGAGTTATATCGCGCATCACAAAGTATCCAGGTAAATTGCTCCCTCTGAAATCCTCCCATGTTCGCTTCGCTGACGTTCCTCGAGAGGCCAAAATTCCCCGATGTCGGATGTCCCGTCACCACTAACGGAGAATTTAGCACTCAGCGAAATCTCCATTCTCTGCAGTGGGACTGGAGAATCCCAGCCAGAGACATTTCCCACAATGATCGCAACACTCTTCACAAAATCCCACATGTTGCAGGTTGTGGTTTATCACCCATTCTGCCATCCCTATTGAACTTTGTTTTATTTATTTAATTACTTAATCTTTTAACCAACAGGCTTCATTTATAAAAGCAAATTACTGCGGATGCTGGAATCTGAAACCAAGAGAGAAAGCGCTGGAAAATCTCAGCAGGTCTGGCAGCATGTGTAAGGAGAGAAAAGAGCTGACATTGAGTCCAGATGACCCTTCCCCCCCCACTTCATCCCCCTTCCCATACCTTTTCTCCGCCCGCCCCGCCCCTTCTCTACATTCTACCTCTGTCCCACCTCCTCCTCCTCCCCCCCTCCCCCCACCCCAACAACTTCATCTGTCACACCTTACAGCTTCTCTGCCAGTTGGCCATTCACACCCTTTATTCTCTCTGTGGACAGCCATTAGCAGCCTTTTCCCCTGGTTTCTGTGGCTATGACTCATCTTTCATTCCCTCATCCTGCAGTACAAATATCTTCCACTTTCTTTGCCTTTTAGCTTTGACAAAGGATCACCTGGACTCGAAACGTCAGCTCTTTTCTCTCCTTACAGAGGCTGCCAGACCTGCTGAGATTTTCCAGCGTTTTCTCTTTTGGCTTCAGTTATAGGTGAACTACCTGTAACATTAAGCCACAAAAAGCACCATCTCCTTCCCTCTCTGTACCGACTTCCAGCACATTCCCACCTTTTTACAATCTGCCATGTAGAAACATGGGAACCAGAAGAGGCTATTCAGCCCCTCAAACCCGTTCCACTTTTCAGTGAGATGTATGATCTGTAACCTAACTTCTGAAGCTCGTCTTTCTCCTGTTCTGTAATACCATTAGTTAACAAAAACCTCATCAGTCTTGGTATTCATATTAATTGATTAAATTGAACTGATTTAGCATCAATTGCTATTTGCGGAAGAGAGTTCCAAAACTTTTAATCATATTTTCTGTATAGAAGTCTTACTGAGACTCATCCCATTGAAGTCATTCCTGAATGGTTTGCTTCTATTTTTAGACAATGTTCTCTAGCTCTAGATTTGAGAGGACAGATTTTCCCCCAAGCTACCCCATTTGTTCGCCTTAATATTCTAAAAGCTCCACAATCAAATCCCCCCTTAACCTCTCAGTTCCAGGGAATACAACCCTTGTTTGTTTAATATCCTCTTGTAACTCAACTCATGGAGGTAGGATTTTACTGCCTCACTCGAGCGAGACTGGAAATTCCAGCCCAAGGTCAACGGACATTTCTGTTGTCCACCCCTTGCCTGCTCCAATTCCATGGCGGGCGGGGCAGTAGAATTCCGGCCAAGGAGTCTGGGTAGTGTGTGCAGAGCTGCTTGCCCTGACTCCAGGTATGGTCTAACCAGGACTCTGTATAGCCATTGACAGATTTGTCCAGTTTTATTTATAGACAGTTTCTGTCTCAACCCATTGAAGTCAACATTACCTAAATCTAGAATCTTGGAGCAGGATTTGGGGCTTGTTTGGATCCTGACGTCAGGGTCAAATGAGGGGGTCACAATCCTACACGGTGAGGGGAACAGTCACCTGTCAGTGACCTTCCCCAAACTGGCCAGAGGGTGGGTTTGCTGTTCAGTTAAAGATAACGGGTGGGATCTTGAAGTTGGAGGTCTTCCAGCAATGGAGAATTACATGCTGCCTATTCAGCAAGAGAACAAGAGGGAGAGCCTTAAAATGGAGGTGTGGCTAATTAGAAGGAGGCAGAGTTAAAAAGAGACAACTACTATGAAGATACTATGCAATCACACAATAAATACTCCTGTTACTTGCAGTAATTACTCCTTGAATCATTTTAGAAATGTAGCTTTGTCTGTGAAATAGCATATTTTGGTTTGCGAGGATAAAGTGTCCAATTAGCAATCAGGTGACTGGGAATTTGGGTGGGGCCTGTAACAGCCAGGATGAAAAACTTGGTGACCCAGCAACCTGTCCAAAAATCCCTGCCAGTCAATGGAAAAGATTTTAACAAGGAGGTTTTTCCTCATCTAAAAAAAATGTTTTATATTAAATCACTAGCTGCCTACACCACATGGACTGCAGCTCACCATCACCTTCTGAAGAGCAATTAGGGATGGACAATAAATGCTGGCCTTGTCAACAATGACTGCATCTCATGAAGGGATTTTTAAAAATCTCCCATCATTCTCTTGGCACAGTGATTAACACTACTGCCTCACAGCACCAGGGACCTGGGTTCAATTTTAGCATTGGGTGACTGTCTATGTGGAGTTTGCATGTTCTCCATGTCTGCGTGGGTTTCCTCCGGGTGCTCCTGTTTCATCCCAAAGTAAGAAGTTTAACAACACCAGGTTAAAGTCCAACAGGTTTATTTGGTAGCAAAAGCCACACAAGCTTTCGAGGCTCGAAAGCTTGTGTGGCTTTTGCTACCAAATAAACCTGTTGGACTTTAACCTGGTGTTGTTAAACTTCTTACTGTGTTTACCCCAGTCCAACGCCGGCATCTCCACATCATCCCAAAGGCCAGAGATGAGCAGGTTAGGGGGATTAGACATGGTAAATGCATGGGGTCACAGAGATAGGGCGGAGGCAAGGGCCTGGGTGGGTCGTTGTTTTGGAGAGTGTGGTGGCCCTCAGTTGTGCCTTTGTCCTATATGGACCACCGTTGTGTGTGGTTGTCATACCTGGACACATCCCCTTCCAGTTTGGTTCCTCCCCTCGGCACCTAGTATAAAGGTGGCTGTCTCCTCCCAGTTCAGTCCAGGTCGGTTATTTGTTGGGATCTGCTCCTGATTCTGTTGTGAATAAAAGCCTACACTTGTGTTGGCACACCGGTAGTCTTTCGCCTTATTGATAGCGCATCAATTTTATTCACAACAGTTGACCAGCATGGAGCAGTTTCTAAAACCCGGCAAGTTAGCATTAGACCCTCAAGAGGTTGGGACCTCTGATAAATTCAATCATTGGCTGGACTGCTTCGAAGCATTCATCGACACCGCTACGGCCATCGACACCGACCACGCTAAACTCCACGTGCTCCGCGCCCGGGTAAGCGAAGCTGTCTATGGAATCTTCCGGGACGCTGCTACATACGCGGACGCTATCAAACTCCTAAAAGGGCAGTTCCGAAAGAGCCCTAATGTGGTTAACACCAGACATCTCCTAACTACCCGCAAGCAGCAGCCAGGAGAATCGTGAGCCCAATTTCTGCGCGCCCTGCGGGTCCTAGCTCGAGCTTGTGACTGTAAGGCTGTTACAGCAGCTCAGAACACGGAGGACCTGATCCACGACGCCTACGTTGCGGGCATTGAGTCTACATACATCCGGCAGCGCCTGCTGGAACAAGATGACCTAGATCTCCGAAGAACAGCCACGATGGCTGAAACGTTAGAAGCGGCCTCTCACAATCTCGGGTCTTACCCTGCATCCCGTTCTATCGACGGCTCCACCACGATGGCTGTTCCAGCGGGGCGCAAATGTTACTTTTGCAGCCTTCCCAAGCACCCTCGGCGTCGCTGCCCAGCGAAGGACGCGATTTGCTCCGGGTGCGGTAAGCTAGGCCACTTCGCTAAAGTCTGCCGGGCGAAGCCGCTTCCGAAGCCTCGTGGCGCCACGTGTGTCCCGCGGGCGCAGCCATCTTTAAGGCAGGCGGCGGCTGCGCGCGAATCGCCATCTTTGATGCGGTCACCGGAAGTGCGGGAATCGCCATCTTTGATGCGGTCACCGGAAGCACGGGAATCGCCATCTTTGAGACTGTCATCAAGACGCGCTGAGCAGGAAGCTTTATCCGTGACGTCATCAGACGCGGACGAAGACGGATTTTTCTTAGATTCGACGGTGGCATCGATTTGCCTGGACCAGTCGCAACCTCACCAACTCTCCAAGTCAATAATGGAGATCAAGGTAAATGGCCATGCAGAAAACTGCCTGTTCGACTGTGGGAGCACAGAAAGTTTTATACACCCTCGCACAGTGCGTCAATATGCCCTTCCCGTGCGACCCTGGAGCCAGACCATCTCCATGGCCTCGAATTCCCACTCAGTGGAGGTCCTCGGGTGCTGCTTGGTGACGCTGGCGGTACAGGGCACAGTCTACGAGCGTTTTCGGCTCTTCGTGCTGCCGCGACTCTGCGCAGCTGTACTGCTGGGGTTAGATTTCCTCAGCCATCATAGGAGCGTCACCCTGCAATATGATGGCCCTTATCCCCCGCTCTCTGTCTGCAAGGCGCCGTAACTGCAGCGCCCCTCGCGCACCACCTGCAGTCTCTCGACCCTCAAGATCACCCCCCCCCCTTATTTGATAACCTCACCCCGGATTGTAGGCCTCTAGCCACCAAGAGTAGGCGCTATAGTGCGGATGACCGGGCCTTCATTCGGTCCGGTTGCGCCGGGAAGGGATTATCCAGGCCAGCACCAGCCCCTGGAGGGCGCAAGTGGTCGTAGTTAAATCGGGGGAGAAACACCGCATGGTGATTGACTACAGCCAGACCATAAACAGGTATACCCAACTAGATGCGTACCCTCTTCCCTGTATCGCGGACATAGTCAACCGCATCGCGCACTATAGGGTTTTCTCGACGATCGATCTGAGATCGGCTTACCACCAGCTCCTTATCCGCTCGGATCGCCCATATACTGCCTTTGAGGCGGATGGCCGCCTCTACCAGTTCCTCCGAGTCCCCTTTGGTGTCACCAATGGGGTCTCAGTCTTCCAGCGGGCCATGGATCAAATGGTGAACCAGCACGGGCTACGGGCCACTTTCCCGTATCTGGATTACGTCACCATCTGCGGCCATGACCTGCAGGATCATGATGCCAACCTACAAAAATTCCTTCGTACAGCCACTCTCCTGAACCTCACAGATAATGAGGCAAAGTGTGGTTTCCGGACACGCCGCCTCACCATCCTTGGGTACGTGATAGAAAATGGTGTCCTTGGCCCCGACACAGCCCGTATGCATCCTCTTATGCAGCTTCCCCTTCCTACTACCCTCAAAGCACTGAGGAGATGCCTGGGCTTCTTCTCCTACTATGCCCAGTGGGTTCCCCGTTACGCGGATAAAGCCCGTCCGCTCCTAAAATTGACCTCTTTTCCCCTGGCGGAGGAGGCCCGTCGGGCCTTCGACGACATCAAGGCGGACATCGCGAAGGCCGCGATGCATGCTGTGGACGAATCCATCCCATTCCAAGTGGAAAGTGATGCGTCTGACTTTGCCCTAGCCGCCACCCTTAACCAGAGGGGCCGTCTGGTGGCCTTCTTTTCCCGGACCTTACAAGGCCCTGAGTTTCGACACTCCTCGGTTGAGAAGGAGGCCCAGGCCACCGTAGAAGCCGTCCGGCACTGGCGCCATTATCTTGCGGGCCAACGGTTCACCTTAATTACGGACCAGCGGTCAGTTGCCTTCCTGTTTAACACCAGGCAAAAGGGCAAGATTAAGAATGACAAGATCTTGCGGTGGAGGATTGAGCTCTCCACCTACAGATATGACATCATGTACCGGCCCGGGAAGCTCAATGAGCCCCCAGGTGCCCTGTCCCGTGGATCATGTGCCAGCGCCCAACTAGACCAGCTACAGTCCCTCCATAATGACCTCTGTCATCTGGGTGTCACCAGATTTTTCCACTTTGTCAAGTCCGTAACCTGCCCTACTCCCTCGAGGAAGTTCGGACGATTACCAGGCAATGCAGGGTCTGCGCTGAGTGCAAACCGCAGTTCTACCGGCCAGGTAGGGCGCACCTGGTAAAGGCCACTCGCGCGTTTGAGCATCTTAGCATTGACTTTAAAGGCCCCCTCCCCTTCTCTAACCGCAATGTTTATTTCTTGAATATCATTGATGAATACTCACCTTTCCCTTTTGCCTTCCCCTGCTCGGACATGACCACGGCTACAGTGATTCGGACCCTGACCACGCTCTTCACCCTGTTCGGCTTCCCATCCTATGTTCATAGCGACCGTGGGTCCTCTTTCATGAGTGACGAGCTGAGGCAGTACCTACTCGCCAAAGGCATTGCCTCCAGCCACACCACTAGCTATAACCCCAGGGGAAATGGTCAAGTCGAGTGGGAGAACACAACCGTCTGGAAGGCCGTTCTATTAGCGTTACAGTCTAGGGGCCTTCCAGTCAGCTGTTGGCAAGACGTCCTTCCGGGCGCATTCCATTCCAATAGGTCACTCTTGTGCACAGCGACCAATACGACCCCTCACGAGCGGATGTTTTCGTTTCCCAGGAAGTCCTCCTCGGGTACTTCGCTCCCGGATTGGCTGATGTCCCCGGGGCCCATTCTGCTTTGGAAGCATGTCCGGACCCATAAGGCAGATCCCTTGGTCGAGGAGGTCCAATTTCTCCACGCTAATCCTCAATACGCTTATGTAGCGTACCCTGATGGGCGGGAGGACACGGTTTCTGTCCGTGACTTGGCACCCGCGGGTGCCCCTGAGGTCACCATGTCCTTCCGCCCCACGGTCCCTGGTGTTGTCCACTCGGAGATTGCTGCGCCTCTTCCTCCCTCAGTCCCTGTCTCCAATGTAGTGCGCCCAGAGCCTGTTGCGGCCCCCCACCCCCCATCTCCGGTTTCCACTGTTCCCCATACGCCACCAGGGCCACTGCTCACTCCTCTCGCCCCTGTGTACAGCTCGCTTGAGTCGCCGGAGCCGTCGCCACGCAGTACCCGACGACTGAACGGGACGTCGGATCGGTCCGCTTCACACCATCTGGCGCCTTCTCTCGACGCTCACTGTACGGAGCCTGGGCCGACATCGCTCCCTGCTCGGACGACTCTGCGACCTGCACTACGACGATCGCGACGGCGGATCAAGCCACCAGTTCGTCTGGACTTGTAATATTGTTTCCGCTTCACCCCCGTGTTGTTTTTTAAAGGAAGGGGTGAATGTGGTGGACCTCAGTTGTGCCTTTGTCCTATATGGACCACTGTTGTGTGTGTTTGGCATACCTGGACACATCCTCTTCCAGTTTGGTTCCTCCCCTTGGCACCTAGTATAAAGGTGGCTGTCTCCTCCCCTTGTTCAGTCCAGGTCGGTTATTTATTGGGATCTGCTCCTGATTCTGTTGTGAATGAAAGCCTACACTTGTAGTGGCACACCGGTAGTCTTTCGCCTTATTGATAGCGCATTAGAGAGTCAGTGCAGACTCGTTGGGCCAAATAGCCTCTTTCTGCACCTAATGGATTCTTGTTTGTTTCAAGAAGAACGATCCTAGCTTCTCTACGCTAACCTTGTAGCTAAAATCCCTCCTCTGTGGAAACATTCGGGTAAAGCTTCTTAGCACTCTCTCGATGTTATTAACCATGAAATGAGCCATTAAGGACTTTGCAATGTGGTTTGACTGTAATGGAATATAACATGATCGCTCATAAAAACAGAAATCTCCAAATCGTCAATCTATATTTTTACAACTGTCATATAATTATTCAGGTGCATTGAAGTATATGATTGAATTTATATTTATCTGTGAGATGTGATTAGTGATCTAGTTGCAGTAACTCTGGCTCTTACTTGTAGGTGTACGGCCCAAGTTGTGTCACGATGGCTCTCTCACCCTGTAATATTTGCAAATGGTTTTCCACATTGAAGAAGTAGAATTGCAGATAAACTGGAACAGGCGGATCTTTCCAATTTTTAAATGCTTCGCTGTTCAACTTTAGCTTTGTGTGCTGCAGAGCAATCAGAAACTTTAAAATAACATTTATATCATCAACTCAATTCAACTGGAGTGTCATGAGTTACTGTACTTTCCAACCTCAAATTAACACAATAATCTGATTACAACATGGACTTTCATGGTAACAGATGTACAGTCCCTTGTTGCTTTTTCGATCTTTATATGAACATACAAACATATGAATTAGGAGCAGGAGTAGATCCCTCAGCTCCTCGAGCCTGCTCCGCTGTTTAATAAGATCATAGTAAGAAGTTTAACAACACCAGGTTAAAGTCCAACAGGTTTATTTGGTAGCTACCAAATAAACCTGTTGGACTTTAACCTGGTGTTGTGAAACTTCTTACTGTGTTTACCCCAGTCCAACGCCGGCATCTCCACATCATAATAAGACCATGGCAGATCTCATTGTAACCTCAACCCCACATTCCTGCCCATTCCCGATAACCTTTCACTCCCTTGTTAATCAGGAATCTATTTAGCTCTGCCTTAAAAATATTCAAATACTCTGTTCCCACTGCCTTTTGAGGAAGAGCATTCCAGAGATTCACAACCCTCAGAAAATATATTATTTCCATCTCAGTCATAAATGGGTGATTTTGAATGAGTAACCGTCTATTTCTAGATTCTCCCACATCATCATTCACTCTTTCCACATCCACCCTGTTAAGGCCTCTCAGGATCTTGTGCGTTTCAATCAAGTCACCTCTTACTCTCCTAAACTCCAGTGAATACTCTGCCTAGTTCTGTGTAAAGTGTTGACCTGTTGGCACCGTGGATTGCTGATGAAGCAGCAACCCATAGTCATTTTTCCGAGCATCGGAGAATCTCTTCCAGTCTGGTGTGCATTTTTAAAATATTATTCTATAATGCAATTTGGGTGTTGTTGGCTGGGTCAGCATTTGTTACCATTCCTAATTTCCCATTGAGAAGGTGGTGGTGAGCTGCCTTCTTGAACCGCTACAGTCCCCGAGGTGTAGAACACCCTCAGTGCTGTAAGGGAGGGAGTTCCAGGATTTTGACCCAGCGACAGTGATTGAATGGTAACATATTTCCAAGTCAGGATAGTGAGTGGCTTGGAGGGAAACTTGCAGGTGGTGGTGTCCTCAGGTATCTGCTGCCCTTTCCTTTTAGATGGTAGAGGTCACAGGTTTGGAAAGTGCTACTCAAAAATCCTTGAGTTCCTGCAGTGCATCTTGCATCACTGAAGTACATTAGCTTCATCATTCGGCCAAATGTTATCCATCTCAATGAGCTTTCATTGGACAGAATGCTGTGGAGTTTCAGTAAGTATTGTGTCTGGATAGTGATGACTTCTCATTGAGGTACAGACCCTGTATCGGTGATGTTTCCCCTTCAATAGAACATATCTTTAAACTATGCCCCCTGGTTCTAGATTCTCCCATGATGGGAATCATAGGCCAGGACTTTACACCCCTCCCACTCAGTGGGATATTACATCCCTTTCAAAGAAAATGGGAATTTAAATGGTCCATCACATCCAGAGTCAGGAGACACACCATCTGTATAATCCTGGTCAGTGTCTCAGCATCCTCTGATTAAAACTCCCTCATGAATTTTCTATGTTTCAATAAGATCAACTAATTCTTCAAAGTCTCTTTCTTCCCAAGAATCTACATCTTGAACCTTCTCTGGAACTGTACTTCAGCATAATCTGCAACCTTATGGCCCAGTATATCCCCCATTCAACCATTACCATCAAGCCAGGGGATCAACCCTGGTTCAAATGGAGAGTATAGGAAGGTGAGCCAGGAGCAGCACCAGGCATACCTAGAAATGATGTGTCAACTTGGTGAAGCTACCAAACAGGACTACTTGCATGCCAAATAGCATAAACAGCAATTGATAGACAGAGCTAAGTGATCCCACAACCAACGGATCAGATCTAAGCTCTGCAGTCCTGCCACATCCAGTCGTGAATGGTGGTGGACAATTAAACAACTCACTGGGGGAGGAGGCTCCATAAATATCCCTGTCCTCAATGATGGAGGAGCCCAGCACATCAGTACAAAAGATAATGCTGAAGTATTCACAGCAATCTTCAGCCAGAAGTGCTGAGTGGATGATCCATCGCGGCCTCCTCCAGTGGTCCCCAGCATCTCAGATGCTAGTCTCCAGCCAATTCGATTCACTCTACGTGATATCAAGAAACGGTCGGAGGCACTGGACTAAAGGCAATAGGCCCTGGACTTGCACTCCAGAACTTGCTGCTCCCCTAGCCAAGTTCTTCCAGTCAGGTAGATGCCAGTTACAACACTGGCATCTAACCGACAATGTGGAAAATTGCCCAGGTATGTCCTGTGCACAAAAAACAGGACAAATCCAACCCAGCCAATTACCACCCAGTCTACTCTCGATCATCAGTGATGGAAGGGGTAATCAACAGTGCTATCAAGCAGCATCTACTCAGCAATAACCTGCTCAATGACACCCAGTTTGGGTCACTCAGCTTCAGACCTCATTACAGCCTTGGTTCAAACATGGATGAAAGAGCTGAATTTTAGAGGTGAGGTGAGAGTGATGCCCTTGACATCAAGGCCGCATACGACTGAGTGTGGCACCAAACAGCCCTAGCAAAACTGGAATCAATGGGTATCAGAGGGCAAACTCTCTGCTGGTTAGAGTCATACATGGCACTAGGTATAGGAAGATGGTTGTGGTGGATCAGTCATCTCAGCTCCAGGAAATCACTGCAGGAGTTCCTCAGGGGAGTGTCCTAGGTCCAACCATCTTCAGCTGCTTCATTAATGACCTTCCCTTCATCATAAGGTCAGAAGTGGGGATGTTCGCGATGATTGCTCAATGTTCAGCACCATTTGCGACTCCTCAGATACTGAAGCAGTACATGTTCAAATGCAACAAGATCTGGACAATATCCAAGCTTGAGCTGACAAGTGGCAAGTAACATTCATGCCACACAAATGCCAGGCAATGACCATCACCAATAAGAGACACTCTAACCACCCCCTCGGGGTTACCATTGACCAGAAACTCAATTGGAGCAGATCAGAGGCTAGGAATACGGTGGTGAGTAACTCACCTCCTGACTCCCCAAAGCCGATTCACCATCTACAAGGCACAAGTCAGGAGTGTGATGGAATGCTCCCCACTTGCCTGGATGGGTGCAGCTCCAACAACAGTCAAGAGGCTTGACACCATCCAGGACAAAGCAGCTTGCTTGATTGGCACACATCTACAAACATCCACTCCCTCCACCACCAATGCTAAGTAGCAGCAGTGTGTACTGTCTACAAGATGCACTGCAACAATTCACCAAAGATCCTTAGACAGCACCTTCCAAACACATGACCACTTCCATCTAGAAGGACAAGGGCAGCAGATACATGGGAACACCACCATCTGCAAGTTCCCCTCCAAGCCATGCACCATCCTGACTTGGAAATACGTCACCCTTCCTTCGCAGTTGCCTTCATCGTCCAGTACTTCCCTGGATAGGCTGGGTAGTTTGCTGCGGACAATGGTCTGTTTGCAGTTGTGCGGTTGTTTGAAGGCAAGAAGTGGGGGTGTGGGGATGGCCTTGGCGAGATGTTCATCTTCATCAATGACATGTTGAAGGCTCCGGAGAAGATGTCGTAGCTTGTCTGCTCCGGGGAAGTACTGGATGACGAAGGGGTTAGTGGGCTTTCTCAACTATAGCCTCCGCATGGAGGGACCAGGACAGGTTGTTGGTGATCTGGACACCTAGAAAATTGAAGCTCTCGACCACTTCTACTTTGTCCCCATTAACGCAGACAGGGGCATGTTCTCCACTATGCTTCCTGAAGTTAATGATTATCTCCTCCGTTTTGTTGACATTGAGGGAGAGATAATTGTCTTCGCACCAGCTCCTCCATCTCTTTCCTGTACTCAGTTTCATCATTGTTTGAGATCCAACCAACTATGGGGATATAAATCAGCAAACATGAAAATCGAGTTGGAGGGGAATTTGGCCACACAGTCATAGGTGTAGAGGCAGTACAGCAAGAGGCTGAGGACACAGCCTTGTGGGGCATCGTCATCGAGGATGATCGTGGAGGAGGTGTTGTCGCCTATCCTTACTGATTGCAGTCTGTGGGTGAGGAAGTCTAGGTTCTAGTCGCAGAGTGAGGAGCCAAGCCAAGCCCCAAGCCACGGAGTTTGGAGCTGAGTTTTGTAGGAATAATGGTGTTGGAGACATGATTGAGATGTCCAAAATTATGAACATAGAACATAGAAAGCCACAGCACAAACAGGCCCTTCGGCCCACAAGTTGCGCCGATCACATCCCCACCTCCAGGCCTATCTATAGCCCTCAATCCCATTAAATCCCATGTACTCATCCAGAAGTCTCTTAAAAGACCCCAACGAGTTTGCCTCCACCACCACCGACGTCAGCCGATTCCACTCACCCACCACCCTCTGAGTGAAAAACTTACCCCTGACATCTCCTCTGTACCTACCCCCCAGCACCTTAAACCTGTGTCCTCTCGTAGCAACCATTTCAGCCCTTGGAAATAGCCTCTGAGAGTCTACCCTATCCAGACCTCTCAACATCTTGTAAACCTCTATCAGGTCACCTCTCATCCTTCGTCTCTCCAGGGAGAAGAGACCAAGCTCCCTCAACCTATCCTCATAAGGCATGCCCCCCAATCCAGGCAACATCCTTGTAAATCTCCTCTGCACCCTTTCAATGGCTTCAACATCTTTCCTGTAATGAGGTGACCAGAACTGCGCGCAGTACTCCAAGTGGGGTCTAACCAGGGTCCTATAAAGCTGCAGCATTATCTCCCGACTCCTAAACTCAATCCCTCGATTAATGAAGGCCAGTACGCCGTACGCCTTCTTGACCGCATCCTCCACCTGCGAGGCCGATTTAAGAGTCCTATGGACCCGGACCCCAAGGTCCTTCTGATCCTCTACACTGCTAAGAATGGTACCCTTCATATTATACTGCTGCTTCATCCCATTGGATCTGCCAAAATGGATCACTACACACTTATCCGGGTTGAAGTCCATCTGCCACTTCTCCGCCCAGTCTTGCATTCTATCTATGTCTCGCTGCAACTTCTGACATCCCTCCAAACTATCCACAACACCACCTACCTTGGTGTCGTCAGCAAACTTACCAACCCATCCCTCCACTTCCTCATCCAGGTCATTTATGAAAATGACAAACAGCAAGGGTCCCAGAACAGATCCCTGGGGCACTCCACTGGTCACTGACCTCCATGCAGAGAAAGACCCCTCCACAGCCACTCTCTGCCTTCTGCAGGCAAGCCAGTTCTGGATCCACAAGGCAACAGCCCCTTGGATCCCATGCCCTCTCACTTTCTCAAGAAGTCTTGCATGGGGGACCTTATCGAACGCCTTGCTGAAGTCCATATAGACCACATCCACCACTCTTCCTTCGTCAATGTGTTTGGTCACATTTTCAAAGAACTCAACCAGGCTCGTAAGGCACGACCTGCCCTTGACAAAGCCGTGCTGACTACTTTTGATCATACTAAACTTCTCTAGATGATCATAAATCCTGTCTCTCAGGATCCTCTCCATCAACTTACCAACCACTGAGGTTAGACTCACCGGTCGGTAGGGCATAGAGATTGTAGACAGGAAGAAACTTTTCCCCTTGGTGAAGGATCAGTGACTAAGGAGAATAGATTTAAGGGGTAGGAGGTTTAGAGGGGATGTGAGGAAACTCTTTCACCCAAAGGGTGGTGGAAGTCTGGAATCTGGAACTCACTGTCTGAAAGGGTGATTGAGGCAATGACCTTCCTAACATTGAAGAAGTATTTGGATGCGCACTTGTGATACCAAGGCATACAAGGCTAGGGGCCAAGTGCTGGAAAATGGGATTAGAATAGTTGAGTGGTTTATCTTTGACCAGTGCAGACATGATGGGTCGAAGGGCTTTTTTCTTTGCTGCACAGGAGATTAGTGAACCAGATGAGTTTTTGCAACAATCAATATCATCTTTCATAGTGGGATTGGAATCCAGGACCCCTGAGTATTACTCTGGGTCTCAGGATACTAGTCCAGCTCCCTATGTATTCTACCTGCCCTGTAATAAAGGCCAACATTAGAACCATAGAATCCCTACTGTTTAGAAGGAGGCCATTTGGCTCATCGAGTCTGCACCGACTCAGGGTGGCATGGTAGCACAGTGGTTGGCATTGCTGCTTCACAGCTCCAGGGACCTGGGTTCAATTCCCGGCTTGGGTCACTGTCTGTGTGGAGTTTGCACATTCTCCTCGTGTCTGCGTGGGTTTCCTCCGGGTGCTCTGGTTTCCTCCCTGTGGTGGACCTCAGTTGTGCCTTTGCCCTATATGGACCACCGTTGTGTGTTTGTCATACCTGGACACATCCCCTCGCGGTTTGGTTCCTCCCCTCGGCACCTAGTATAAAGGTGGCTGTCTCCTCCGTCTTTGTTCAGTCCAGGTTGGTTATTTGTTGGGATGTGCTCCTGATTCTGTTGTGAATAAAAGCCTACACTTGTATTGGCACACAGGTAGTCTTTCGCCTTATTGATAGCGCATCAATTTTATTCACAACAGTTGACCAGCATGGAGCAGTTTCTAAAACCCGACAAGTTAACATTAGACCCTCAAGAAGTCGGAGCCTCTGATAAATTTGACCATTGGCTGGACTGCTTCGAAGCATTCGTCGACACCGCTACGGCCATCGACACCGACGACACTAAACTCCACGTGCTCCGCGCCCGGGTAAGCGAAGCAGTCTACGGTATCTTCCTACATACTTCCTACATCTTCCTATCTTCCTACATACGCGGACGCTATCGAACTCCTAAAAGGGCAGTTTCGAAAGAGCCCTAACGTGGTCTACACCAGACATCTCCTAACTACCCGCAAGCAGCAGCCAGGAGAATCGTGCGCCCAATTTCTGCGCGCCCTGCGGGTCCTAGCTCGAGCTTGCGACTGTAAGGCTGTTACAGCAGCTCAGAACACGGAGGACCTGATCCGCGACGCCTACATTGTGGGCATTGAGTCCATATACATTCGGCAGCGTCTGCTTGAACAAGATGGCCTGGATCTCCGGAAAACGGCCACGATGGCTGAAACGCTAGAAGCGGCCTCTCACAATCTCAGGTCCTACCCCGCATCCCGTTCCATCGACGGTTCCAACGCGACAGCTGTTCCAGCGGGGCCCATCCAAGCACCCTTGGCATCGCTGCCTGGCGAAGGACGCGATCTGCTCCGGATGCGGTAAGCTAGGCCACTTCGTTAAAGTCTGCCGGGCGAAGCCGATTCCGAAGCCTTGTGGTGCCACGTATGTTCCGCGGGCGCAGCCATCTTTAATGCAGGCGGTGGCTGCGCGCGAATCGCCATCTTTGATGTGGTCACCGGAAGTGCGGGAATCGCCATCTTTGATGCGGTCACCGGATGTGTGGGAATCGCCATCTTTGAGACTGTCATCAAAACGCGCCGAGCAGGAAGCTTGATCCGTGACGTCATCAGACGCGGACGAAGATGGATTCTTCCTGGATTCGACAGTGGCATCGATTTGCCTGGACCAGTCGCAGCCTCACCAACTCTCCAAGTCAATAATGGAAATCAAGGTAAATGATCATGCAGAAAACTGCCTGTTCGACTGCGAGAGCACAGAAAGTTTTATACACCCTCGCACAGTGCGTCAATATGCCCTTCCCGTGCGACCCTGGAGCCAGACCATCTCCATGGCCTCGAATTCCCACTCAGTGGAGGTCCTCGGGTGCTGCTTGGTGACGCTGGCGGTACAGGGCACAGTCTACGAGCGTTTTCGGCTCCTCGTGCTGCCGCGACTCTGCGCAGCTGTACTGCTGGGGTTAAACTTCCTCAGCCATCATAGGAGCGTCACCCTGCAGTATGATGGCCCTTATCCCCCGCTCTCCGTCTGCAAGGCGCCATCACTGCAGCGCCCCTCGCGCACCACCTGCAGTCTCTCGACCCTCAAGATCTCCCCCCCACTTTATTCGATAACCTCACCCCGGATTGTAGGCCTATAGCCACAAAAGTAGGCACTATAGTGCGGAAGACCGGGCCTTCATTCGGTCCGAAGTACAACGTTTGCTCAAGGAAGGGATTATCCAGGCCAGCACCAGCCCCTGGAGGGCGCAAGTGGTCGTAGTTAAATCGGGGGAGAAACACCGCATGGTGATTGACTACAGCCAGACCATAAACAGGTATACGCAACTAGATGCGTACCCTCTTCCCCGCATCGCGGACATATTCAATCGCATCGCGCACTATAGGGTTTTCTCTACGATCGATTTAAAATCAGCTTACCACCAGCTCCCTATCCGCTCGGAGGATCGCCCGTATACTGCCTTTGAGGCGGACGGTCGCCTCTACCTGTGCCTCTGAGTCCCCTTTGGTGTCACCAATCGGGTCTCAGTCTTCCAGCGGGCCATGGATCAAATGGTGGACCAGCACGGGCTACGGGCCACTTTCCCGTATCTGGATAACGTCACCATCTGCGGCCATGACCTGCAGGACCATGATGCCAACCTACAAAAATTCCTTCGTACGGCCACTCTCCTGAACCTGACATATAATGAGGGGAAGTGTGTTTTTCGGACACGCCGCCTCGCCATCCTTGGGTACGTGATAGAAAATGGTGTCCTTGGTCCCGACCCAGCACGTATGCGCCCCCTTATGCAGCTTCCCCTCCCTACTACTCTCAAAGCACTGAGAAGATGCCTGGGTTTCTTCTCTTATTATGCCCAGTGGGTTCCCAGTTACGCGGATAAAGCCCGTCCGCTTCTAAAATCAACCTCTTTTCCCCTGGCAGAGGAGGCCCGTCGGGCCTTCGACGACATCAAAGCAGATATCGCGAAGGCCGCGATGCATGCTGTGGACGAATCCATCCCATTCCAAGTGGAAAGTGATGCGTCTGACTTTGCCCTAGCCGCCACCCTTAACCAGAGGGGCCGTCCGGTGGCCTTCTTTTCCCGGACCTTACAAGGCCCTGAGTTTCGACACTCCTCGGTCGAGAAGGAGGCCCAGGCCATCGTGGAAGCCGTCCGGCACTGGCGCCATTATCTTGCGGGCCAACGATTCACCTTAATTACGGACCAGCGGTCAGTTGCCTTCCTGTTTAACACCAGGCAAAAGGGCAAGATTAAGAATGACAAGATCTTGCGGTGGAGGATTGAGCTCCCCACCTACAGATATGACATCATGTACCGGCCCGGGAAGCTCAATGAGCCCCCAGGTGCCCTGTCCCGTGGATCATGTGCCAGCGCCCAACGAGACCAGCTACAGTCCCTCCATAACGGCCTCTGTCATCCGGGTGTCACCAGATTTTTCCAATTTGTCAAAGCCCGTAAACTGCCCTTCTCCCTCGAGGAAGTCCGGACGATTACCAGGCAATGCAGGGTCTGCGCTGAGTGCAAACCGCAGTTCTACCGGCCAGGTAGTGCGCACCTGGCAAAGGCCACTCGCGCGTTTGAGCGCCTTAGCATTGATTTTAAAGGCCCCCTCCCCTCCTCTAACCGCAATGTTTATTTCCTGAATATCATTGATGAATACTCACATTTCCCTTTTGCCTTCCCCTGCTCGGACATGACCACGGCTACAGTGATTCGGACCCTGAACACGCTCTTCACCCTGTTCGGCTTCCCATCCTATGTCGATAGCGACCGTGGGTCCTCTTTCATGAGTGACGAGCTGAAGCAGTACCTTCTCGCCAAAGGCATTGCCTCCAGCCACACCACTAGCTATAACCCCAGGGGAAATGGTCAAGTAGAGCGGGAGAACGCAACCGTCTGGAAGGCCGTTCTATTAGCGCTACAGTCTAGGGGCCTTCCAGTCAGCCGTTGGCAAGACGTCCTTCCGGACGCATTACATTTAATTAGGTCACTTTTGTGTACAGCGACCAATACGAGTCCTCACGAGCGGATGTTCTCGTTTCCCAGGAAGTCCTCTTCGGGTACTTCGCTCCCGGATTGGCTGATGTCCCCGGGGCCCATTCTGCTTTGGAAGCATGTCCGGACCCGTAAGGCAGATCCCTTGGTCGAGGAGGTTCAATTGCTCCACACTAACCCTCAATAAGCTTATGTAGCGTACCCTGATGGGCGGGAGGACACGGTTTCTGTCCGTGACTTGGCACCCACGGGTGCCCCTGAGGCCACCATGTCCTTCCGCCCCACTGTTCCCGGTGTTGTCCACTCGGAGACAGCTACGCCTCTCGCTCCTTCAGTCCCAGTCTCCAATGTAGTGCGCCCAGAGCCTGTTGCGGCCCCCCACCCCCCAGCTCCGGTTCCCTCTGTTCCCCATACGCCACCAGGGCCACTGCTCACTCCTCTCGCCCCTATGTACAGCTCGCTTGAGTCGCCGGAGCCGTCGCCACGCAGTACCCGATGACTGGACGGGACGACGGATCGGTCCGCTTCACACCATCTGGCGCCTTCTCGCGACGCTCACTGTATGGAGCCTGGGCCGACATCGCTCCCTGCTCGGACGACTCTGCGACCTGCACTACGACGATCGCGACGGCGGATCAAGCCACCAGTTCGTCTGGACTTGTGATATTGTTTCCGTTTCACCCCCGTGTTGTTTTTTTAAAGGACGGGGTGAATGTGGTGGACCTCAGTTGTGCCTTTGTCCTATATGGACCACCGTTGTGTGTTTGTCATACCTGGACACATCCCCTTCCGGTTTGGTTCCTCCCCTCGGCACCTAGTATAAAGGTGGCTGTCTCCTCCCCCTTTGTTCAGTCCAGGTCGATTATTTGTTGGGATGTGCTCCTGATTCTGTTGTGAATAAAAGCCTACACTTGTATTGGCACACCAGTAGTCTTTCGCCTTATTGATAGCGCATCACTCCCACAGCCCAAAGATGTGCAGGTTAGGTTGATTGGCCGTGCTAACATTGCTGCTTCATGTCCTGAGATGCGTAGGCTAGAGGGATTAGCGGGTAAATGTGTAGGGATATGGGGGTAGGGCATGGGTGGGATTGTATTCGGTGCAGACTCGATGGGCCAGATGGCCTCTTTCTGCACTGTAGGGTTTCTATGATTCTATTTCTATGACTCTCCGAAAGAGCATCTTACTCAGACCAACCCTCCTCATCCTATCCCTGTAACTCTGCAGATTTAGCATGGCCAATCCACCTAACTTGCACATCTTTGGAATGTGGGAGGAAACCGGGGCACCCGGAGGAAACCCACACAGACAATCACCCAAGAATCAAAACTGGTCCCTGGCACCACGAACCAGCAGTACTAACCACTGTGCCACCCTATTTGCCAGTCCATTTGTCTTCCTAATCCTTTGTTATTACTTGCGACTGGAGACATACTATTAATCAACTTCCGCACTATACTACAATCGCCACATTCTTGAACCAGTTCACAGCACACTCCCTTCTTTCTTTCAGGAGGAAGTGGTTCATGATACAGCAGATAGACACAGTAGATGCCATTGCCACCTTTGCACACCTACAGTGAAGGCATCGCTGCACAGCAGCCACTGGCAATGCTGGGAGAGATAGCACATCGGATTTCTACATACTAGCTCCTCATGTTCCCACCTCACTCCCATCTCCCTCTACATTGTTTACATGACATGACCACCGTATTATCATTTGCTTAAGGAAGCAGGTCAAAGTTAGTGGAACGTGAGGTGTTACATGTTTTGTCAATTTTATATCACGTTACGTGAACTATCTTTGCATAAATCTGCAAAACATCTTAATTGTAGACAGTGAAAGCGACTGCTTTGCAGTGTGAACTTGGAGAGTGCTGCTCAATCTTACCTCTTTGATTTGGTCTTCCACTATATTGTTAAAAACATCTTTAACGTTCAGTATCAGAAAGATAATGAAGCAGCACAGAGCGAACGCAGTAATCACAGCAACTCGCTTCTTCAGGTTAACCATAACTGTTCCAACGAGAAAATCTTTAAAAAAACAATTAAAAAGGAATCTCGTGAGTTTATGTCTGCTGCCAAACAGTTTTTGGAGACGGAGCTATGAGTTAATCCACGGAAAAGTCTGGAATTATTTGTTGCCTGTATGTTACTAGCCTGATCAAAGGTCGATGACATGCAGACTCAGGAAGGTCACTGTGCAGCCAATCACAAAAAAGGACAAACTCTCCAAATACCTCACTAATTGGAGAGGGGAAGGCTTGCAGTCAGCTTTCAATGTACAGTTCTCAGAATTATAACATCACCTCAAGCACATTTCAATCCAAAGATTGATCCAATGGGTGGAATTTTCTAAAAAACAAATGGCAAAGGCTGCCATTTTGGGACTAAGTGCCCACATCAGCAGGCAAACCAGAGTGTTTCCTGCTGGTGCTGACAGCGTCTGACTGGGAATCACTGAAAGATGTTAACAAGCTCATTTCAAGCAACCCGCCAGCCAGCCCCGCTGTTCCGAGACCAGGCCGCCATTTTTAAATGGCTCCCTGATCGCCACAATCGGAAACAGAACCCTCCTCCCTGCAAAAATGAAAAAACACTGACATGGGGAGCACAACCAACCCCTCAAAGAGCAACACCCTCCCTCCTCCACCTACAAATAATAGGTACCCCCTCCCCAAACCATGCAGGCATGAGGGTTACCTGACCCAACCCCTCCTCAGATCCCCACTCAGGGTCCCTTCCACATCAGACCTCCTACTCAGCCTCCCTTCAGGCCATACGCCTAGGTAGTGCAAACAGTGCACTGCCCCCGGCACCCTGGCCTGGCACCTTGGGCCCCGAGGAGGTCTGGAGGAGATAGGTCCAGTGGCCATTTACCCCTCTGCTACTGCCAGGTTGCAGAGGAATGGTCCCTCAAAGATCCTAGGAGTTACGTGGACTCAGGACAAGGGGTTTACCTCATAAATACCCCCTCCTAACAAAGGGTCACTCTGGCTCAGTGCCCCTTTCTAACAAAGGGTCACTCTGGATAAATGCCACATCAAATTGAAGATTTACAAATGTAATTTTGGTCACACAAGAGCCAATTAATGCCTCCCACAATCAATAACATGACAATGACCTGATAAGCTGCTTTTTAACCTTGATTGAAGGATAAATATTGTTCTGTTCATCAAGGAGAACTCTCTACTCTTCTTAAAAATATTTCCGTGGGATCTTCTATGCCCACATGAGGATGTGATGTGGAGATGCCG